>NC_134354.1:46453208-46753208 GCF_048569485.1 Anomaloglossus baeobatrachus | reverse complement strand
CACTACCATGCTCTGGTACTCGGTACTCTCAACTAGTGATGAGCAAACACTACCGTGCTTGGTACTCATAACTGGGGATGGGGGACTCAAGCATTTTGTTTTTTTTTGTTGAAGATTTCATAAAATAATGCTTAACTACCCCATTGATTTCTATTGTACTCTGGTGCTCGAGTTACACCCATCTGACAAGCCAACTGCTCGTTGCAAGTAGCAAGCATTGCAGTACTCGCTCATCAGTAGCTATTATTTCAGTCCTAAAATGCCTATCGCACAGGATCACACTAGTGAAGATTGTACCATATCGATTCTTTACCCCTTGACTATTGACTTCACATATTCACAATTTAGTATTGAAAATGCTGATGTGTTAAGGCCAAAAGTGATGTAAAAAAAAAAAATTCCACTTGACGATCTTAAAACTCAAATCTTCCTGTTTTTACACTGCCTAATATTAGGCTAATGCCTATTAATGTATAGCCCGCCACATGAAGATGGACATCACTTAAGATCCATCGACAGTTCATGTTTTCAGAATTTCCTTAGTATTGCACAGATGATGATTTAATCACTTGCATAGGTGATAATTCCACCACTTGTACATTGCTAAGAAAGTCCTGAAAATATGCTCTGGTGGTGGGATTTGAGGACTGGAGTTGAGGAACACTGTGCTAGATAAATACACATATCCAACCCAGGGTCAAAAGAAAAGATGCAAATATATTTCCTATACGTTGAAATAATTTTATTCAAAATACATACTGTATAAAAATAAGATGTCTCAGTGAAAAGGGTCTGAATATACCAATGACCATAGATATCAGTAACTATAAAAATCCAGGAGTGGAAAAGGTTGCATATGAAAAGATTAATACCAGAAAATCAGAAATACAATGTAGTAGCATATAGTACCTGGACAATAGTATGATATATTGGTATATAGCAGGGGTCTCAAACTCTGCTGGGTATATGGGCCACACATAGAAAAAAAAATTGAATTTGGGGGGTTGCTCTTATTGCAGGACAAAGTGAAATTTTTAGTGATACCATATTTTTTTTCTATACACCTTTTTGGATCACTTTTTTTTTTTTTTTTTTTTAACATTTTGTGCTCGTTTATTTTATATTTTAAATGCCATTCATAGTATTTGTTGTGGTACGGTTTATAGCATGGTTTATTAGGAGGTGGCGATAAGAAACGTGCACTTTTTTGTTTTATATATAAAAAAGCATTTTTAAATGGTAAAAAAAGGAATTCACGCTTTACGTTGAAATATTTTTTCTTTACATTTTATCTTCTTAACATACTGTTACAATAGGCACCATATAGTAATGTCTCCCATCCTGTTCCCCTTATTGTAGTAATGTGTCCCATCCTCATCCTAATCTGGTAGTAATGTCCTCAACCTGTAGTAATGTGCCCATCCTTGTCCCCTTGTAGTAATGTGCCCCATCCTTGTCTCCTTGTTGTAATGTAGCCCATCCTGTAATAATTTGCCCATCCTTGTCCTCTTTTTGTAGTAATATCTCCATCCTGTAGTAAGACCCCAATCTGGTCCCCTTGTAGTAATGTGCCCATCCTGCCTGTTGTAAGTTGCCCATTTTATAGTAGTGTGCCCATCCTGTGGAAGTGTGCCAATTTTGTAGTAGTGTGCCCATCCTTGTCCCCATCAGGTAGTAATGGGCACCATCCCTGGCTCCTCGTAGTAATGTGCTCATGCTGGTCCCCCTTCTTGTAGTAATGTCCCCTATTGTGCCGTTCTTCACATACACATTAAAAAAAAACAAAACGATTATTGCCACCTGTCCTGAGTTCCTTCAGTGTCCTCTTCCCTACTTCTTGTGGCCCGCAAGCATTCAGACCCCTTGGCGATCGTGGATGATACAGAGGCCGCCACAGTGCTTTTATTCCAGTTGAATTTATTGGTCGCGGCGCCATGCAGAGAAGCTCTCTGCACAGCTATACCTATGGCACCCGTCAAACAGAGGCAAGCAGGTGACGTCATATGCTGACATCAGCTGCTAACCTCTGATTGGCTGGTTCCTCCCATTTTTATAGATATCCAGAGAGTGTGTCTCTGCGCAGCACTGCAAATCAGTCAAAGTAAAGCGTTGATGGTGGCGGCCCCTGCACCAGCCACAATCATAAAGGGGTTTTATATGCCTGCGGGCCGCAAGAATCGGCCTCGGGGGGGCCGCATGTGACCCACTGGCCGCGTGTTTGAGACCTCTGGTCTATATAGATAATAAAGTGCATTAAATAAGTGGAAGTCGATAGCCGTAATAAAATGCAATGTGCGATAACAAAATCACCAAGGGTGTAACCTATACCATATAGAAAGATAGTATATAAACTGTGTAATATATTAATCTGTAGAGCCATAGTGAATACAATGTATACTACCGTATATAGCCTAATTTATACCAGAATGTAACTTGGATAGGGACCAACGCCCCAGTGTATATGAAATAGCAATGTGTGATCATGGAAATAATTTCCAGTATAGTGTAGCCATAGTTACAAAGTACGGTGCACTTATAAGACAAATATATAACCAACCTTTTGCCAGTGTGTGTCATGGATAGGGACCCCTGCCCCAACGTGCATTTCCACTCCTGCTTCATCAGGAGACGTGTGAACAGAGGTGATGGTCAGATGTGACTATAGGAGTATGGATAGGAACAGTCACACTGGCGGAGCAGGAGAAGCCAGCACGATGGGGATCCTTTTTCTTCTTACCTTTTGGGTCGGATATGTGTATTTAGCAGTCATGGATAGTGACCCCCCACCCCAACGTGCGTTTCCACTCCATCAGGAGACGTGTGAACAGAGGTGTTTGTCAGATGTGACTATAGGAGTATGGATAGGAACAATTACACTGGCGGAGCAGGAGAAGCCGGCACGATGGGGATCCCTTTTCTTCTTACCCTTGGCTCGGATATGTGTATTTAGCAGTTTTTGGTGCAGTTTCATTCATATTTTCTGGACATTTAGTGAACTGTGTTGCTATTTAAATCAATGGAGGTACTGACTTCTACAGGAGAGCTTTCTACAGCCATGCTTTGATCTGGATAAAGGTCATTGGTAAGGTGAGAAAGGAGGTGTGTTTTGCCATAACCTATTGAAAATCGTACATTCCTTGGTCTAAATTGTTCCTAGAGCTGTTAGCAGTCATTGTACAGGAAAGGGGAGGAGGTGAGCTGTGACATCAATTGTCAATGGTGGATCCAATGTAATACCGCTTACATTTATCTACAATTACTAGTACATTTTTTGTTTGAGACCCGTCAACAAGCTTATATGTATTGAGGTGTTCTGACTTTGACCCATATATCGGGTGGGGTGAAGAATGGTTGAGCAGATCAGCCTAATTTGTGCTTCCTTGGTTATCGCAGAAGATTTACTGACAAAGATGTCTGACAAAAGCTTATTTCGCTCTTCCCATTGAAAACAATTTCATGCACAGCCCAACATACATGTTATTGGGAGGTGGTAGAAATAGATGTCTGCCACATATCATCTGCCTTCTGGAAACCATATGATACATCCGAAAGAAAAAAGTAATTCCTATATATGTAATACAGATTTAGCCCCTTTTTATGTAGATAGGAAGTGCATCATTGCCAAACCTGACCAGTAATACCAAGTAATGGTGGATCTGATGCCTAATCATAGGTGCAGTAAGAAAATCAACAGGTTTGGTACTAACTTGCTAGAATCTAGTTTGGGGTACTCTCTCTTAACGCACATCTATCACCAGATTTTACAGTACAAACGGCAAATATCACTAACTAGGATGTATACCTGATGAAGCGGCTGTACTGACTCTGCAAAGTAAACCTTGTCAGCATGACTGTAGAATCAGTCTAGTAAATTCACATTGTGCAGTACAAACTACAGATGTCAGTGAGGCTGTGGTTTTGTTTTTTTTATTTGTATATGGGGTCATTCCGTGTCAAGTGGACCAGTTTTAAAAATCGTCCCCACTCGACGTTCTCCGATTTTGCTGAAAATTTATAAGGATGTACATGTATGTTTGAAAAGAGGTTCTGTAAATTTTTAGGGCCAGATCTCAAATATATTGGGCACTGTTGACCTTTCACTGGAGGGTCCACCAAGCCTGCGGCTTCAGCTAAGAGGATTTTGCAAACTTTGGCACATAGCCATTAGAGTTCTATACTGGCTATGATGCTGAAATTTGGCATACTAGCTCAACTTTTGCTGCTAAACGCGATAAAATTATTACCGGCTATGACAAAACAATATTTCGGCCGCAATTTTGTGTCAAAGTAGCTTGCAAAAAGCCTCGCATAAAATTTATGCCAAACTTTGCCCATATATAACTCAAGACCAAAAACCAATAGGAACTGGTGCTTTACCCTGTACAACAAACATCTTCATGACTTTGCATTGCTGCAATATCACGGTCAAAGCATATGTATTTGTGGAAATATTCACACCCACATATGATGAAAAACTTAAAAAAAAACAAACGAATTTTACCTATTTTTAGGTCAAATTTCCCAAAAAGGGTACCCCTAAAATATATTAATTCTGTTATCATTTGAAAGAGCACATTTTTCTCTACAAGGATCATTGGGGGTTTTTTTTGGAGTCTCTCCATTTAAGAAAAGAAAAATACCACTGAACATGGTGTTATTTATTATTAATACGCAATGAATGCTAACTGCACTATTCAAACCCTTGCGTTGGTCCATGGTGGTTATACCACAACCAATTCCCTAAGAATTGGTATTATAATCCTATTAAGAATTGTAATAATGCTGTCTTTCGAGAATTGGCAGCCCCATCGCCTAGGAGCCATGGCCGATAGCCGTGCAAGGCAAGTCGCGGGTGGTCTCTTTATCGCAGGTTCCAAAGCCTGAGGGTGGGTGTCTTTGCCTGGGATCCCAAGCCTAGTATTGGGTATCTTTTGTTGGTTCCCAAGCCATAATGTTCAGTCTAAGTAAGTGGTCTGGAATTGTTGCTGAATTTGCAATGAAAGATGAAGGGTCATTTGACACCCTTGTTGCAGTCCACACTTTCTTAACAGTAATTGTGGAGTATCTCAAGACTCTCATCAATGGGATTCATCATATCCACTACTTCAGTGATGGATCTGCAGCCCAGTACAAACATTTTCTCAACTTGTGCCACCACAATGCTGATTTCAATATCAGCGCTGAATGGCATTTTTTTGGTACCAGTCATGGAAAGTCGCCCTCTGATGGGATTGGAGGGACAGCAAAGAGGTTGGCAGCTCGTGCCAGTCTTCAACGCCCAACTGAAAACCAAATACTGACCCCGGTGAATTTATTCAACTTTTGCAACGAGCAACTGCATGGAATAAAGTTTTTTTTTTTTGTTCCAAAAGAAAAAATTGACGAAATACGGGTAGTTCAAGAGGAAAGGTTCAAAGATGGACATACAATTGCTGGAACAAGAGAAAATCACCCAATATTAGGCTTGGGATCCTAGGCAAAGACACCCACCCTCAGGCTTTGGAACCTGCGATAAAGAGACCACCCGCGACTTGCCTTGCACGGCTATCGGCCATGGCTCCTAGGCGATGGGGCTGCCAATTCTCGAAAGACAGCATTATTACAATTCTTAATAGGATTAGAATACCAATTCTTAGGGAATTGGTTGTGGTATAACCACCATGGACCAACGCAAGGGTTTGAATAGTGCAGTTAGCATTCATTGCGTATTAATAAATAACACCATGTTCAGTGGCATTTTTCTTTTCTTAAATGGAGAGACTCCAAAAAAAAACCCAATGATCCTTGTAGAGAAAAATGTGCTCTTTCAAATAACAGAATTAATATATTTTAGGGGTACCCTTTTTGGGATATTTGACCTAAAAATAGGTAAAATTCGTTTTTTTTAAGTTTTTCATCATATGTGGGTGTGAATATTTCCACAAATACATATGCTTTGACCGTGATATTGCAGCAATGCAAAGTCATGAAGATGTTTGTTGTACAGGGTAAAGCACCAGTTCCTATTGGTTTTTGGTCTTGAGTTATATATGGGCAAAGTTTGGCATAAATTTTATGCGAGGCGTTTTGCAAGCTACTTTGACACAAAATTGCGGCCGAAATATTGTTTTGTCATAGCCGGTAATAATTTTATCGCAGCAAAAGTTGAGCTAGTATGCCAAATTTCAGCATCATAGCCAGTATAGAACTCTAATGGCTATGTGCCAAAGTTTGCAAAATCCTCTTAGCTGAAGCCGCAGGCTTGGGGGGGGGCCTCCAGTGAAAGGTCAGCAGTGCCCAATATATTTGAGATCTGGCCCTAAAAATTTACAGAACCTCTTTTCAAACATACATGTACATCCTTATAAATTTTCAGCAAAATCTGAGAACGTCGAGTGGGGACCACTGGTCCACTTGACACGGAATGACCCTATGTTTTTTTTTTTTTTATTGGTTGCAGGATATCAACAGCTTTGCCTACATTTGACAAAAGTACATACTGTAGATGGCTTCAACAAAGGAAATATATAACCTTCAATAATTATGTTTCAGATTATTTCCATAAAAGTGCATCTCAATGAATTAGAATATCATGAAAAAGTTAATTTATTTCAGTAATTCAATACAAAAAGGGAAACTCCTATATAGAGTCATTACACACAGAGGGATCTATTCCTATATATTATAGAGTCATTACACACAGAGAGATCTATTCCTATATATTATATAGAGTCATTACACACAGAGGGATCTATTTCAAGTGTTTTATTTCTGTTAATGTTGATAATTATGGCTTGCAGCCAATGAAAACTCGAAAGTCATTATCTCAGAAAATTAGAATATTATTTAAGACCAACTCAAAAAATGATTTTACACAGAAATGTTGGCGCCTACTGAAACGTCTGTACAGTAAATGCCTCAATACTTGGTCGGTTCCTTTTGCATAAATTACTGCATCAATGTGGCAATGTGGCATGGAGGCGATCAGCCTGTGGAACTGCTGAGGTGTTATGGAAGCCCAGGTTGCTTTGATAGTAGCTTTCAGCTCGTCTGCATTGTTTGGTCTGGTGTCTCTCATAGATTGTCTATAGGATTTAGGTCCAGGTATTGGTACTTTTGGCAGTGTGGACTGCTGCCAAGTCCTGCTGGAAAATATAATGTCCACCTCCACAAAGTTTGTCAGGAGAGAGAAGCATGAAGTACTCTAATAATTTCCTGGTAGACGGCTGCATTGAGTTTGGTCTTGATAAAACAGTGGACCTACAGCAGCAGAAGACATGGCTCCCCAAACCATCACTGATTGTGGAGAAACACAAGGAATGCGACACTTGTAGCCCATGTCCTGGATACGTCTGTGTGTGGTGACTCTTGAAGCACTGACTCCAGCAGCAGTTCCTTCCTTGTGAACCCCCCCCCCCCCCCCCCCAATTTTTGAATTGCCTTTTCTTAACAATCCTATCAAGGCTGCGGTTATCCCGGTTGCTTGTGCACCTTTTTTTTACCACACTTCTTCCTTCCACTCAACCTTCCGTTAATATGCTTGGATACAGCGTTCTATGAACAGCCAGCTTCTTTAGCAATGATCTGTTGTGGCTTACCCTCCTTGTGGAGTGTGTCAATGACTGCCTTCTGGATATTTGTCAAGTCAGCAGTCTTCCCCATGATTGTGTAGCCTACTGAACCAGACTAAGGGACAATTCTAAATGCTTAGAAAGCCTTTGCAGGTGTTTTTTGTAGTAATTATTCTAATTTTCTGAGATAATGATAATGACTTTTGGGTTTTCATTGGCTTTAAGCCACTCTGTGTGTAATGACTCTATATAATATATGCGTTTCCCTTTTTGTATTGAATTACTGAAATAAATTAACTTTATGATATTCCAATTTATTGAGATGCACTTGTATGTTGCAGATTTGATGCAAAATTTCTGGAACAAAATCTACATATTACCTGAGGAATTTGTGCAAATTTCACCTTCTGCATTGCGGAGGGTGAATCTGACGGGTCAAGTTACGTGCCTATTTGCACGTTTTCAATGAGATTTTAAAAATCTCACACATTTAAGATGATACTGTATAACTCTGCCAAATATCTGTATACAAATTCCTGCAGCAGTTTATCACTATGTGCCTTTACCCTGATAGTTCACGTGCTAGATCTTATCACGCATTTTTTTTAAATGGTTTTTATAGTTTATACATTACATATAAGAAAATCATTTCTTTTCACAATCAAGTCATTTTAGCAATTGTGTGTGTATATACAAAATTTATTTTAAAGGGTTATTCACTGAATATAATTTGGCCATACTGCAATGTACATACTGTATATTTGTGATATCATACATAACTCATTTTTTTTATTAATTTTAAATCTGCCCCATTTTGCACAAATAACCATCTAAGGCCGGTGTCCCACTTGTGATTGCTTCGCGTGTATCTCTCGCGAGTTTCGCGGTGCATCACCCGTCACAAACTCACACTCCCCTCACAGGAGCGGGTCAGCTGCATAGACATGCATGCAACCGACCCGCTCCTGTGAGCAGAGTGTGAGTTCATGACGGATGATGTACCTCAAAATTCACGCGAGATACACGTGAGGCAATTGCACGTGTGACACCGGCCTTAGGATGAGCCTTTAGGTTCTGTTTGTTCTGCAATTGGTATTGGGATCGTCCTGCTGTAGTTTGTCCTATGGTCACTTATGTGCAGTCTTTTCTCAGCTGGCTTCCTACCAGCACAATCTTGCTCTGCCTCCAGCCCTGACAGAGCGTATTCTACTTGTAGAATACGTTTTTCTCCTGTACAGTACTGTGCCTGACCTTTTTATCTTTAGCGATCTATATCAGTATAAAGCAAACAAATGTATCCAGCCGTTTCGATATAAAACTTCAATTCACTAATACAGTTTTAAAGATTCCAGGTACATTAAAAATATTGCATCAAGGTAAAAACCAATGCATTTTAGAGGTAGGAGTTTCCTTACTCATGCTATGAATTCAGTGTTACAGACATTTACATAGAGAAATTATCCTGAACAAGACACACTTGATTGGTTAAATTTAAAAATAAGGAAAGTGTGGAACTGTTGACAAACATGAGAAACCATCCCTCAAGTTGTATAAAAAAAAAAGTCAATATAAGGCTATGGTTCACATTTCCGTTGTTTTACATCAGTCAAATGCATTGCTTGAAGCATGTGTCTGATGCGTTGTACAACAGGTGAGAAGAAATGGAATGGATCGTCATGAAAAAGCGGATTCCGTTGGTGAATTGATGAGTATTAAAACAGTACAGTTTCAGAGAGAGATACGTCAAACCTACATCTGGACATACTGGGCATGCTCAGTAGAGTGGGACGGAATCCTGCACTGGAATCCGTCGGCTGATACATGACAACGGAATCCTGCACCATAGACATACATTATGCCTCATAACTGATTCCAATAAAATCCTGACTGCTGCGTTTTTTTGCTGCTAGAAAAAAAACGTTGCATTCTGCATCCCACCCGCCCGACGGTCAGTCACTAAACGACTGATCCGTCGTGCGGCGGGTGCAACGCAGGGTCATCAGTCACAATCCGCCACTCATACAAGTCTATGGGAAATAACAATCCGCCAAACAGATTGCGTTGTTTCTCAGAGCGGCGGATTGTGACTGATACGAAATAACAGAAGTGTGAACATAGCACTGATAAAGCAAGAGATTCTACTAGAAACATTCTCTCTACTAATGTACAGTACTCTGACCTTTTTATTTAATTTTTTATCTTCAGCCATCCACATCATTCTAGCTGTCTATGGTTTTACGTAATTGTTACCTGGGTTCTAACAAGCTCATAGTTATGTTTCTCCACAAAGGGATTTTTAATAATTAGGGCTTGCTGATCTGTTTGTTGCATACTGTTTACATTTCAGAGATATGAAACTTCCAAAAACTGCTCTGTTGATGCATATGGCAGAAGATAGTTCTCTGCAGCAAACATGGAATCATAAAATGTTAGGGTTGGAAAGGACCTCCAGGGTTAGGCTAGGTTCACACATCCGGCATTTCGCCAGTACAGTGTAATACAGTACAATGGCATCGCGGCAAGCTCCGGTCACATGCTGTCATGTGACCCAAGGTGCCGCGATGCCTTGTACTGGAGTGTGCCGGATTCAGCAATTCGGTGAAATGCCGGATGTGTGAAACTATCCCTCTGTGTGACAGCCCTTGAGATAATTGTAAACAGCTCAGCGATGCTCACAGTCTCTCTTGTGGAGAAGTGTAGGGAAGTTGAGCTCTGCTGGAAGCTAGCGAACAATGTTGTAAAACAAGACAGATGGCTATACTAATGTAGATTAAGGAAAGAAGGGTATTGTACAGGAGCAGAGCACATAATTTAAAGTGTAGAATTCACTTTGTTTCTAAGCTAATCTTAGTGTAGCAGGTCAGAACATACAGAGGAGGGGTCTGCAACAGTGAAAGCAAGCACAAGATGCTTCTGGGAAAGGACGTCTTAGCAGTGTAAGAACAAGGACTGCTATTCACCTGTATGAAGCTAAATGCACAGAGGGTCTTCAAGATGAAAAAAAAATCACAAAGGCACAAGAATGGAACTTATTATTAATATACAGACAATGCGCAACATAAAATATACATTCAGTTATTATACTTGGTTAAAAACAATGCAATTATGTGAATAAGCTTTTTAATAGTTAGGTTTTACCTTCTAAAACATGTTTGTTTATTTTAAAAGATCAAGAGCCTTAAGGGTACTTTACATACTGCGACATCGCTAGCGATCTCGTTAGCGATGTGAAATTCTACAGCGCAAGTGCGATCTTTCGAGATCACACATGCGTAAAATGACCTATGTGCGCTCTCGAAAGATCGCACTTGCGATCTAGAATTTTACATCGCTAACGAGATCGCTAGCGATGTCGCAGCATTTAAAGTACCCTTTAGTGTTCATTTTCTAACAGTAATCTTGTAATAGTTGGAAAGATTGTTCCCAAATCTAAAATATCAACTTCAAAACAGTCTTTTGAAGTTAAAGGGAATCTGTCACTAGATTTGTGACTATAAGCTGCGGCCACCACCAGTGGTCTCTTATATACATCATTCTAACATGCTGTATATAAGAGCCCAGGCCGCTGTGTAGAATGTAAAAATGACTAAAGCAGAGTACACATATCCTGGTTTTTGCCGGTTTGACGGATGTGGCACACACCAGTACAGTGTATACAGTACATTGGCAACGCAACAAACGCCGGGCACATGCTGTCATGTGACCTGGAAGTTGCGGCGCTGCCACTGTACTGTATTATAGTGTACTAGCGTGCGCTGCATCCGTCAAAATGGCGAAAAGCCAGATGTGTACCCAGCCTTAAGGGGTCAGTACGGTGCAGACTGAATGTCTCCGTTCTTCGGGTGCGGCGCCTCCTTTCGGCCATCTTTGTCCTCCTCCTTCTGAAGCCACGGGATGATGCGTCCAACGTTATGCATACACGCCGGCATTTAGGTCCTGCGCAGTCGCACTACATTAGTTTTATCTGCCCTGCTCAGGGAAGATCAAAGTGCACCTGCGCAGGACCTCAATACATAGGACGCAGCATGCACCCCGGCTTCAGAAGAAGGAGGACAAAGGTGACTGAAAGGGGGAGCCACTCATTTGACCAGTGTGCACTGTACCGACCTCGTAAGTGAGTATTATAGTCATTTTTACGCTCTACACAGCGGCCTGGGCTCTTATATAGAGCATTCTAACATGCTGTATATGAGTCCACTGGTGGTGGCCGCAGCTTATAGTCACCAAATCTGTTGACAGGTTCTCTTTAATGGGCATGTATTAGTTTTTTAGTTAAATTTGATAAGGCAGACTTTTTACATTTACTATTAAAGGGAGAAGGCATGATTTGATCACTGAGAGTAGGGTTAAGCTGTAGTGTGTGGGGCCGGGGAATCAAATTACAGATTTTTCTGAGTCCGTGTTTTGTTTGATAAAAAAATAAAATAATCGAGGACATTCCCTTACATATAGATAGAAAACCCCCAAATGGTTGTGTGCTGACAGTACACTTGGGTGCCTTACTTCCAGCACTTTTGATTTAGGACATATTGGAGAGGAACACTCTGTACATCCATCAGTCCAAAGGTGTTTATATATGGGGAAAATGGCTGTAAATGATCGTGAATATGTGAGCATAGTCAGATGCCACCAGTAGGTAAAGAGTTGGGCATGGTTACTGGCCACAAAAGTAACAATGGCTGAAGACAGACCAGAAGGAATTAAAACATGGCTAAACAACTTGCAGAGTCTGAAGAAGCCAGAAGACATGAAACAAGATGACTTTAAAATGCATCGAGCTATAAAATATAAACTATTTACATTTAAATGAAGCTTGTTGTCATCGCCATAGCTAGAGATGGATTTTTAGACAAGGTCACAGTCTTGTGATACACTAACGGCAAATATTTTCCTATGTGTACACTTATTGACAACAAGAACATCCGTGTGCTTAACCTGCCTTAAAGTGGATTATCCCTAACATTGGGATGTATGAGAATGGTGATCCATTTATTTAGCAATGTAGCTTCACTAAAGCGCTTTCACTTAGTTTGACAACCAGAGGTAACTCACATTGACCAGGGAAGAGGAACAAAGGTAACAAAAATAAAGTCCATTTTGGCTCTGAAAAGTTGCTATACATTTATTTTGTATAGTTACCGCACCTGATGCTTCCACTGCGCAACCCCTGTGGTATTTACAGACCATTGGTAGGGTTGAGTTCTTCCCATCCTACACTTTGGATTTGTGGTTGTGACTTGTAGCTGCTTCCTATGTCATTAAGTCAAACATCATTGTTAACTAAGGACTGGATCTCTGGCTCCCATAGAGGAAGCAACAAAGAGCACTGATTACATAAATGTGTCTGGGGTGCTTGGAAATCTTTAAACCTTTTCTGGATGTATGCTCTGAATAAATTGAAATAATTAGAAGGGGTTGAATTTTTAAAGTCTGAAAAAAAATGGAAGAGGATGATTTAATATTTTAATAAACCTGTTAACGCGTTTTTTTTAAGGCACAACCCACCAAGTCACAAGAACAAATGTTGATAGGCCTAGCTACCACACTTTGATAACTTCTGAAGATGGTCTCCAAAATGAGCAAGCAAATCTCCTACAATCAAATTATTGTAGGAAAAGTCACAAAATACAATCTAGCCCCCAAACATGTTTTTCCTGAAGATGCTTTGTGGCCGCGATTTGTTTTATCCGGTTAGAAATGACTAGGTATCGAAGCATGTAACTTAGTAAACTATTTGTTTATGACATCAGTAGCCTAGATTCCTAAAGAGCCTTCAAAAGTGGACAATAAACAAAATGTACAAAGGCAGATTATTCTCATGATCAGTTCAATTAAAACGAATGCAATGAGTGTAAACCTAATTTGGCAATATTCCATAGAAAGATACAATAATATAATAATACGCAAGTGTCTGACATCTTATAAGAACCAATACAGAGAACATGAACCAAGTCATACACCGATTTATAGCTCTGCCCTAATGGAGCAAAGCTAAAGAGAAGAAAGACTGAAGAAAGTCAAAAGCAGGTAAGCGTTTCTCGAAGTAGGAATGTTGTGTCTTTAAGACCAATAGCTGCACTTTACATTTTTTAATTTTTGGGGTAAAAGTCACCGGTCACCCTAAAGTTGCAGGTTTTTTGTTTGGGTTTATTTTAAGGTCTTTGAATCAAAACTATTGAATCAATTGTATGTTTTACACTGACTGATTTCTCCTAACTGTTGGAGGTGTATCTTAAAGGGATTCTGATAAAATGGCCTCCGTCCAAGTCACATGTAAGGGTGGGCTGCCATGTAAATAAAAAACCCTCCCAGGACTTGTATCAACTGAAGAGGAGCTGCTTCATAAGCTCACATTCCAGTGCACGGATTGAAGTAGAAAAAAAACATCAGCTAACTGATCACAAAGTGTTTTGGGGGGTTTTTTTGTTTGTTTTTTTTCCAACCTTTGTTCTAAGTCAGTCTAGGAAAAGATTTATATTTTCTCTTGTCTCAGCTCTTCTCAGTCAGTTTTCTTTTGTGTACGTCTGATACATATCCTTTTGTCAGTTGAGACACACATTTGTGGAGTTTTTCTTTTTTTCAGGCTGCAGCCGGTCCTGAATTTTAACTAGGCCTGGCTGCTGTTTGAATTGTGTGATGGGAGCAATTTAAGAACCCCAGGGAGGATGAATACCAGTTTTTTTTGTTTACTCTGCAAGGACAAATTGATTAAAAAAAAAATATATAGGGAGGAAACCTCATTTAACACTATCCTTTTTCCATTCAAAATGTGAGTAGCTCAACACAAAATGTATTTGAAGGGTTTTGTGCATTAGTGGCGTCACAAATTGACGTGTGGTCTCAACCGTGCAAATAACTCAAGATGTTTTACTTTTTTTTTAACACATGGCATGACGTATACACTGCTAATATTGAAATGTAATTTTTGACTGTAACTCACGGTTTTAGCTCATTACTTGATTTTTCCATTTAACTCATTTGCTTATTAATAGAGGTTCTAAAAAATGAATCCAGTGGATCACAGGCAGATGAATTAAAAACGTTCCTTTTTATTTTCATCGCTTTAAAAATGGATAGACAGCATCCACAAGGCACAGTTCATCCAACGCGTTTCGACATAACGCAGTGTCATTCGTTCTTATTCATGAATAAGAACTAACGACACTGCATTATGTCGAAACGCGTTGGATGAACTGTGCCTTGTGGATGCTGTCTATCCATTTTTAAAGCGATGAAAATAAAGGAAAGTTTTTAATTCATCTGCCTGTGATCCACTGGATTTCGTTACGTTGTATCTGTTATCCCCTTGTGCCTGGGATTTCCGTGCAGGATCAGCTGGTCTACTCCTCAGACTTACACACCAGAGCGGTGAGCTGGAACACGTTTTCTCTTCTAAAAAATGAAGGCGCAAGCTACAGTATAATTACTCTCATGGCCACATTTAGATCACCATAGTCCCAAGTAACAATTATTATATGGGTGCCACATTATCGGACTGAACTGTAACCATGGTCTGCAAAAAAAGTAATATTATTTTGCATATAAAGTTTGACCCCCATATTCAAGATTCAGGGGTTTCCATCTGAAACCCCGAAATATAGGATTTATTTGGGACTACCGCCAAAGCCATTTGCTATATGCTATATTGAGGCAGGATCAGGCTCTATTCTTGTGGCAATGGCGGTGGCCTTCTATAAAGTACGCACAAAAGCATAGTAGACAGTGATTGTGAGTCTCCACCGCTAAAGATGGAGAACCAAGTGACTCAGATTCATATTTAATAGTTTCAAGGCGTTAGGTGGAGTTTCAAGTATAGGGTGATATATCGTATAGCTATATAGGTATTATCTATTATAGTGTGTGTGTGTCCGCTAAAGGAATTTGCACCGTCGCATGTACAATCACGAAATTTTGCACAGACACTCCATTTGACTCAGGGAACGTCATAGACTGTTTTGGAGGGAAATTATAACTTCGAACTTTAGTTACTCTCCAAAAAACCTGCCTCCATTAAAGTCAATGGAGCTGGGAGCCACAATGCAGCCAGAACTTCAGAAGAATGCGCAGCCACGCCCTTAAATGGAATGTTGACGTGTCACAATACAGCCAGGGAAAGAGAGACCGGAAAAGAGAGACAAAGGCAGACAGGGAAAGAGACAGACAGACTGGGAGAGAAACAGACAATTACTATCCCGGGTAACGCCGGGTGCTACAGCTAGTAATATATAGAAAGCAGGTGGGAGACTAAGGAAACTACACCTATCAGGAAATGGTAGTCACACATTTGGTACTAATATGGGAGTTGCAGAAATTGCCTAGAATATCACAGCTCTCATAGACTACAATGGATCTGTAAAGAAGGCTGGAAGACAAAGATTAAGAGAGAAATTAAAGCGCTGAGAGAGGCTTATGTTGACGGGTTTGTGACAGACACAACCATTATGTTGGCATATAACACAGCTGCTGCAGCCCCACTTGGAACTAGACTCAGGATGGTGTTGGAAGGGTTAATGCTGCACTGCTGTGGATGAGAGGAAACTCCATAAAAAATAATGCCCTCTCCTTCATCATGTGATTTTGACCTGATGGAGATGACAGCTCCAAAACGCGTTAATAAAATCACCATCTAATTTTCTTGGAGTTTCCTCTCAATCATAGCAGCGTGGCATTAACCCTTCCAACACCATCCTGAGTATAGACTGCAATGAAGAGAGCCACAAGGATTTATATTTAGCTTTCTTTGTAGTCTTCTTTCTGGAGTGTTAAACATGGGTCCAGGGCTTGAGATTCTCTTGATTAGGTGGCACAATGGACCATTAATGTTTGCGTGTGCAGCCCCTATTTGACATGCGATCCACATGTGAGCAAATGATTGGGTACCACACAGAATAACACCATAGGTTATGCCCCCTAATCTAGTAGAATGACAAAGTACAGGAGTTGAAACCTACTAGGATTATTTTATGGCTTTTCATATGGAAGAAATTATTGGGAATGGTTAAGCCTCTGTCATATCATGTTTATTTGCTTTTTTTTTTTTTTTTTTTTTTTTTTTTAAGGGTAGAGGGATCTGTCGCAATGTTTTTACTACCCCATTTGAGCACATCATGGTACCGGGGCAGAGACCCTGATTCCAGCGGACAATTACCATAATTTATCTGCTGCAGAGCTACCAGTTTTCTGACTACTGAGCTCTGTATAACCCCACCCACATCACTGGCAGCTTTGTGTGCGCTGTGCTTGGGCAGAAAGCTGCCATTTCGTGATGTGGGTGGGGTCATACAGAGCTTGTGATTATGGAGGACTATACACTGATAAACTAATTTTATGTAAACTACAGTAAGCAGCTCTGAAAATGGCAATACTTTAAGCAGGGTTCTTGTCTCTACATCATCCTGCTCTCAGGAGCAAAAAAACCTGGTGACAGATTCCCTTTAGTAATTTAGAACACTTGAAAAAAAAATAAGGGCATTTTATACAAGTCTTTATACCACCAAATTAAATGGAATCTGTCAGCAGGTTCTTGCTATGTAAGCTGAAGTCAGTATACTGCAAGGGTTAACACAGACAGTTCATGGAAGCCTGTTTTGTCACAGTCCCATCTTTTGTTTATTTGCTATGCTTGTTTAAGCAGCAGGACCCTTATTACAGGACTAAAAACTCATGTGCAGAGAAGTCCAACACGCCCCTTGCTGTGATTAACACTAAACTGTGTATGTACAATCCCTATAGAGAGCTTGGTGTGGGCCGGACAGCTCTCTGGGCTCAGGTACATGACTAAAGCTAAAAAAAAAAAAATCAGATTGGGTCAGAATGGCTGCAGCCAGTAATCTAAGGCTATGTGCGCACGTGTGCGTATTGCATGCAGTTACGCTGCGTTCTGCACCGCAGCGTAACTGCATGCGTCCTGCGTCCCCAGCACAGTCTATGAAGATTGTGCATGAGACGTGCGCACGTGGCGTATTAGAACGCAGCGATTCGGCTGCTTCCCGAAGCGTGAATTCTAAGAAGTGACATGTCACTTCTTTTGTGCGCTTTGCATGCGGTCTATAGGGAGAGGCAGCATACAGAGCGCACAAATTCTGCAGGCACCAGGCGCTTCAGAACGGAGCTTTTCAGCTGCGCTCTGAAGCGGACCTTTTGTGTGCGGTGCAGAGCGCACACGTGCACACATACCCTAAGTGATATATCATTGGATTCAAGATCTCTTTGCCAACATCATGCTGCTATCAAATGAAGTAGCAAAAACCTGCTGACAATTCCCTTTAAATGTCCCCTAAGGGTTAAATCTTCATTCGCTGTATTAAACTAGTTTAACAGCTTGTTCAGTCGCAACGTGTTTAATTACAACTATGAAGCGAGACTGTATCAAAGATCTTTATTTTTATTTTTTTCTTAATTTCTTACCAAAGCAAGAATAAGCAGGAACCATTTCTTGGCTAATTTATCAGAGGTTGCGATAAGTTCATGGTCTTGTTTGAAACATTAATGACTTGTAGTTTGGAGGCGTAAAAAAACATTTTTTTTAATGTTTTTTCTTTGGGGGGGAGCTTTTTTCATTTTTAGAAAGCTTTTAAAGAAAAATTACGTTTTGGTTTGTCAGGCATTTTTAATTTAAATGTATGTTATAAAGAAGATCCTTTTCCAAAATTTGCAGAAACCGAAAAGAATGAACATATCGGTAAAGTAGCCACAAGTCCCTCTGAACTTTTTACAAAATGTGTTTTTCTACTATATTCAAGCAGTTGTCCAGCTAATAAAATGGCACAATTTGATTAAATTGTTATTCTGATAGATGCCCTTAGTCCGGAGTCACACTTGCGAGTGACTCACGTGCCCCTTTCACACATCATTTTTTCCCGTCAGTCACAATCCGTCGAATTTTTTTTTTAAAAAAAAAAAAACGAATCTGGCGACTGATGCCGCTGGATTAGTTTTTTTTCTCATCGACTTGTATTAGCGATGGATTGCGACGAATGGCCTCACGTTTCATCCTTCGAAAATTGTCTGTTGGATTGAATCGGACAGCGACGGATCCGTCGCCATCTGTTGTTTAGTAGAATGGAAGCCTATGGGTGCAGGATCCAACAGATTCCGTTTTTTTTAACTGAGCATGCTCCAATGTATTATTTAGTATCAAATTAGCCAGCCAGACCCCAATTAGGAAAGGTGTATAAACTGCCAGGTAGGGCTTCACTCATCAATATCCAAGCCAGCCAGCCTATTAAAACATCAAAGTTTTCCGTTTTCATCCGGACATAGTTAAAAAACTTCTCAAGGTTTCCTCTCAACTCCATATATAACGTAGAATACACCCCACGTGTCATTCTCAGTACTGTGATTGGGTGGATGCAAAAACGACGCGGACGCATGATGCGCTGTCTTTCTCGCTCCTGTTCAAAAACGATCGCTTCTCGCTGTCTTTCTCGCTCCTTTTCAAGAATGATTGCTGCCAAATGATTTGACTCAAAGGTAAAATCCACATAGATCTTCACAATGTTCGCAATCACACCTTTCATTTTTGCCACTTGCTCTACAACCTGTCAAAGATGAGGTGTAAAAACACTGTATATATAGATTTTCAGTAGCCAATAACGTTTAGGGGCCTCCCATTGGGCGTTCTGAAAAAAAACTGATCCATGGAGAAATGGATGAAAAAAAACTGGTGCGACATCAATTTTTAAAACTGATCAGTCGCATCAGTTTTTCCACAATCTGCGATGGATCCGTCGAGCCAACGGATTGTGACTGACTGCAAAAAACTGATGTGTGAAAGGGGCCTAATTAATACGCGTGAGTCTCGCATCGCATCACCCGGCACGGCCTTCTGCGGAGGGGGTCAGCTTCATGTATTTCTATACAGCCGAGACGCTCCTGTCCTGAGAGCAGCAGGCGGTGCTGGGTGATGCGATGCGAGACTCGCACATATTTCACGCGTGAGGGAGACTCCAGCCTTTCCTTTTAGTTACACGATCCCAGGTCTTCTCCCAGGTTGTGTTTGACACTGGTAAACAATGTCGGATCAACAGAGGGTTCTGGTTTAGATGTTGAAATGAGCAATCGACCACTTAACACATTGCATAGGAAATGTCTTGCTTTGGACACAAACCATAAAATGACTATCGATTGGATCATATTAGGGAATTCTATAATGAAGTACTTACATTACATTTAACTAGAAGTGTTTAAACTTCTTTTAATAATGGTAATTGAAAGGATTCTTTACCACTTTCCTGCTGCTTCTTTGAGTTACATAATGGAAGACATTATAGTCAATGAATGAAATTATACTTCATTATATATTATAAATTATAGGGATTGACACAGAAGGTAATGTGATTCTTAGGGATTTAGAGATGGAAAATTGAGCAGAATTTCAAATTAATTTTAATGTGCAAATAACATTTTAGTAAAATGTTAAAACTGGGTTGAAAAGGCATAATGATTCAGGATTTTAGTAAGCTCAGTGGCAATAACCTGCTCCATGCTTCTCAATCAATGATTTGCAAATATAGACAGATTCAGGGTTGCCAACTTGATTTATCTTTATCTGGCAGATTATGTAAAAATTACAGACACATTGTAAAAACATTAAGATTTTGATAGATGGGTATCTATCTAGAAACATAAGAATACTGCAGCCTCGGTAAGCGCTGAGATGTATGCAAGCATTGAATATGACATTTCGACTATATTACTGCTCTATACAATATACATATAAAAATGAAGGTGCTTAGCTCATAAATTGACCAATTTATGAAAGCCCATAAGCCCCAAAAAGGGAAACTTTCTTTGTTGAAACCCTAACCTAATATCAAAATGGTCTCTCCTGGGCTCAAGGCTACAAATTTAAAGGGCAAGCAGGATCTCACAATAACTAAACCCAGCTTCAGGCTGATGGAAGGAGCAGAGGTCAGCCAAGCAAGGGTCAGTATTGGGCCCTCTTCTTTTTAACATATTAATGATGTTGTAGTGGGGTATAGATAATAGAATTTCAATATTTGCAGATTATACTAAATTCTGAAAGGTAATCAATTCAGAGGAGCACAACAGGAGGATTTATGTAAGCTGGAGGCTTGGGCTGAGAAATGGCAATTGAAGTTTAATGTGGATAAATGTAATATGCACTTGACATATAATTTATAATTATGTACTTAATTGTAAAACACTGGGTAAAACTTACCGAAGACTTGGGTGTATGGGTGGACGGGCAGTAAGCTCATCTTTATAGACCAGTGTCAGGCAGCTTCTGCCAAGGCTAATAAAATAACTGGATGCATTAATAGAGGTATAGATGCTCATGAAAAGAACATAGTTTTACCCCTATACAAGTCACTAGTGCGACAATAGTTAAAATACTGTGTACAATTTTGGTCTCCAGTGTATAAGAAGGACAGAGCTAAACTAGAGTGTATACAGAGAAGAGCAACCAAGGTTATTAAAAGAATGGGTGGAATGCAGTAGTAAGGTTATTAAACTTGGGGTTATTTAGCTTGGAAAAACAAAGGCTTAGGGGTGATCTTATTACAATGTGCAGAGTTCTCTCTAATGATCTTTTTATACCTAGGCCTATGACAAGGACAAGGGGGCATCCACTCTGTCTAAGGGTACCTTCACACTTAGCGATGCAGCAGCGATCCGACCAGCGATCTGACCTGGTCAGGATCGCTGCTGCATCGCTACATGGTCGCTGGTGAGCTGTCAAACAGGCAGATCTCACCAGCGACCACTGAACAGCCCCCAGCCAGCAGCGACGTGCAAGCGACGCTGCGCTTGCACGGAGCCGCCGACTGGAAGCTGCAGAGACTGGTAACTAAGGTAAACATCGGGTATGGTTACCCGATGTTTACATTAGTTACCAGCGCTGTGTGCAGAGAGCAGGGAGCCGCGCACACTGAGCGCTGGCTCCTTGCTCTCCTAGCTGCTGTACACATCGGGTTAATTAACCCGATGTGTAATGCAGCTACATGTGCAGAGAGCAAGGAGCCGCGCACACTGCTTAGCGCTGGCTCCTTGCTCTCCTAGCTGCTATACACATCGGGTTAATTAACCCGATGTGTACAGCAGCTACATGTGCAGAGAGCCGGAGCCGGCAGCACAGGCAGCGTGAGAGCTGCGGAGGCTGGTAACTAAGGTAAATATCGGGGTAACCACCTTGGTTACCCGATGTTTATCTTGGTTACAAGCTTACCTCAGCTGTCAGACGCCGGCTCCTGCTCCCTGCTCGCTTCATTTGTCGCTCTCTCGCTGTCACACACAGCGATCTGTGTGTCACAGCGGGAGAGCGGCTTTGAAGAAAACGAACCAGGGCTGTGTGTAACGAGCAGCGATCTCGCAGCAGGGGCCAGATCGCTGCTCAGTGTCACACACAGCGAGATCGCTAATGAGGTCACTGCTGCGTCACAAAAAGCGTGACTCAGCAGCGATCTCGGCAGCGAGCTCGCTGTGTGTGAAGCACCCCTAAGGGAAAGCAGGTTTAATCATAATCACAGCCGCAGATTCTTTACTGTAACAGCAGTGAGATTATGAACCTCTCTGCTACATAATGTTGTAATGGTTGATTCCTTACTAAAATGTGAGAGGCCTGGATGTCTTTCTTGAAAAATTATTTTATTACTGGTTATGTGCACTAGATTCTATGATTGGGCGTTGTTCCAGGGAACCAATCTGATTGCCGTATGTGGCGTCGGGAGGGAATTTTTCCCCTAATATGAAGCTTACCGTCTGCCGTATGGGGTTTTTGCCTTTTTCTGGATCAACTCTACCTTCAACCTTAAAAACTATGAAATATGAAGCCAGTCACTGCCTTCAATAATGTACTAAAAAAAACAAACACAATAACTGGTACCATTATATATTATACACACTTTTTTTATTTAATTTTTTTTTTTTTTTTACATTTTGCAATTTTCACATTGACCAATGGGGCTTTTTTAGATTCCTACTTCCTGTCCTTTTAGGAAATTTTCACAGCAAGGCTCAAGAAGGGCAGCACGGTGGCTCAGTCATTAGCACTGCTGCTTTGCAGCACCAAGGAAAACACATACGAAGAGTTAGTATGTTCTCCCTGTGTTTGTGGGTTTCCTCCCACACTCCAAAGACATACTGATGGTAGAAGGTCTGCAAACCATGTCATATGAATAGCGGCTAAAACAACTAGGAATGTTTAGTTTGAAAAAGAGAAGGCTGAGAGGAGACTTAATAGCGGTCTACTAATATCTTAATGGTAGTCACAGTGCAGAGGGAACCACCCTATTCTCATTAGTACAAGGAAGTACAAGAAGCAATAGGGTGAAACTTAAAGGAAGGAGATTCAGATTAGACATTAGGAAAAACTTTCTGACAGTGAGGACAGTCGGAGTGTGCAGGCTATCACGGGAGGTAGTGAGGGCAGTCAGAGAGTGGAACAGGCTACTACGGAAGGTGGTGAGCTCTCAATCAATGGAAATCTTCAAGCAGAAACTGGATAAACATATATCTGTGATGATTTAGGAAAGCCTGCACTCGCAGGAGGTTGGACCCGATGGCCCTTGAGGTCCCTTCCAACTCTACCATTCTATGATTCTATGAATTTAGATTGTGATCCCCAATGGAGACAGTGATGATGGGGTCTGTAAAGCAATGGTGAATTAATGACGTATAACTAAGTAAAATATCAGCACACACAGAATTATAGTGACAAGTAACCGCTCTACACAGCTAGTAACCTAGGACCCACCAATCACAAGATATTTTCACAACGGACCCTGCTCACCGTCTTCAAAATGATCTTTCACACGATCATTAGACACTTCAATATAAAAGATTGGGTCTGACCATTGTCTCTAATGTACAGGTGTTGTTTCCTGAAACATTACACAGCTAGAGTCTAAAAAAAAAAAAACAAGCCCAGTTGGAAAAATGCAAAGTTTGTATTATTTTAGTAATACAGATTAGAATAAGTAAAAAAAATACAAGTTTAAAAAAAAAAGTAACACAAAAACCTGATTTAAACAATTGGTCTTTTAATAAGAAATGTTACCCCTAAGACCTTCAGTGAAGGGAACATGTTTGAATTTGACATGTCTACATATTTGATACAACTTTTAACTCTATTATGGGTAAGAGTACAATGTGAGGAGTTGAATGACAGATACCATCACTGAAAAACAAATTCTATTTTGCCAACTGTAGCATGTAACAAATCAAAATATATTGATTGGGTTGAATGCATATGAGATCTATGGATGAAGGCATGCTTCCTGCTCAGGCTGTATCAAGAAATAAGCATGCAGTGTTTCCTAAAGGACTCAAATGACAGGTTAAAAAGTTTCAGGATTGCTACTTCCAATAGGTGGCACTAGAGTTTGTCTCCTTCCTCCCTGAAGAGACAATTTGCATATTTCCCAGAGGAGCATTGGAGCAATAAGACTCCTCACCACTGACAGCCAGATTGGTTTGTCAGTCTCTGCAAGGAGAAAAGTTTTCCCTTTTAGACTTCAGTAGAGCTTCTTATTCAGCCAGATCAGATCTCATACTTTGCACTGACGAGGGACAATCATCCCGAAACACCGTGTCTGCAAATTGAGGTTCTGATCTTCCATGAACCCTAGGTCATATCAAAAGGCTTGTTAAAGGACCACTTTTGACTTTTTGGATTGCTGCTTCCAACAGGTGGCGCTAGAGTTTGTCTCCTTCCTCCCTGAAGACACAATTTGAAGGTTAAAAAGGCTTATGTAAGCACTCCAAAAATTAGTCACTTATGTACTAAGTGCCTGGCCCCGAGTTTTCCTGGTCATTATGATATCCGTATCCTCTTCCTAATAGAATCTTCAGACATGTCAGTATGCATCCACGTTACACCAACCTCCATTACCATAACATGGAGTAGCTTCCTCCCCCCTCCAAAACACCCGTCCCTCACCTCTTGGATCCTTTTTGAGCGCACATACCATTGAAGCTCGGCTTTCGGACATGGCAGTGGTAAGAAGTTGAAGCACTTGTCTTGGCAAAGTCTCTTGAGTTATTGGAACTGTGTGGTTTTAATTTACCTAGTAAGATAGTCAATTAAAAAAAAGTCAAAAACAAAACTTTACTGTTATGAATTAAACAAAAAAAATAAAGATTGAATATCACTAGATCGACATTTTACATGTACATATTCAACTACCCCAATATAGAGGAGATTGTTTCAGGATCAGTTTATTCGCAAATTCAGAAGTCTGTCCGTTTAAGATGTTGCTGAATATTTTACTTGGGTAACAAACACTTGCTTAAAACAAACGTCAATGTAGTTGTATCCTTACTGTCCAATACCACAAGTCAGGTAAGTTGATTGTTAAGTCACCTAAATAATGGATGGAGCGAAAATTCCCGGTCATTCTGCATTGTGCAAACAACAAATGATTGTACCGTTTGTGATCCATTGCAACTTTTATGCCAACTTAACCCTCAACTGGTGAGGTGGGATTTTTGTCACACAACTGGTGATGTGAGGCTTCCTATACCTAGTGTTTAGAAATCTGTAATTTTTTCAGAAAATGCAATTATCACGTTTGTTTTAATCATTTTCTTATTGGCGATTGATTACACATGAGTATACTATATTTTTGACACCCACAAGTATCAGAAAATGTAATACATTGATGATTCATACCAGCATTTTCCAATGAATGCCAGCAGAACAAAATTTCCCTGGGGTGTTACAAACCCCACCTCACCAGTTAAGGGTGCGCTCACACGAGCATATGAATCGGACGAGTGCAATGCAAGAAAATCTCTCATTGCACTCGGACCAATGTTAGTCAATGAGGCAGAGCAGTTGGTCAGCTTTTTTCTCATCCAGATTCTGGATGTGAGAAAAGTCGCAACATGCTGTGTTTTGCTGACGAAATCATCCGAGACTCGCCAATAGAAGTCAATGGGTGTGATAAAAAACGGACGGCACACGGACCATCTTTTTTTTTAAATTAGAATTTTTATTGATTTTCAAAAGCAAACAAATCATTACATAGAAACAATTAATAATATCAACAATATTATCAGCAAAATGATAACAAAATTGTATATCGCTCGTTTTACAATTCAGTACTACAACATCTAATCAATGTTCATAGTATTCACAGTAAGACTCAATCTTTAATACCTCACGGAAACCCTTATAACTAACTATATGAATGAAATTGCAACCATCCTGGTAAACTCTCCTACTCCCCCCGCAACCAACCCCCTCTACCCAAACCCACTCCCACCTAGTCACCTTCAACCCCCACCTCCAAGTGTACCACCTAATTTCTCAGAGTGATACCACGCCGTCTCCTTAAATGGTGACATTAAGCGTTCTATTTCCTCCAAATTGTAGTAGGTTATAATAAACTCTCTCCACTTTTTGAAGTGACTGCCCAATCGTCCCGACTTCCTTCCAGCATCAAGGCCCTCTAACTCCATCAGCCGTTTTATGTGGATTATTACTTCTTCGAACGAGGGTACTTTTGACTCCAACCAATATTTCAGTATCCTCCTCTTTGTTGCAAGTATGATTACATATAGTAATAGTAAAGGGGGATGTTTATTCCTCATCCCCTCGACGTTCACCTCTTCCCACGCATGGAACAGAACCAGAGTAGGGGAGAGAAGGAGTTTGATGTCCCAGAGTTTAGCAACACACTTTGATACTTGGGCCCACAGTGGCTCAAGGTGGGGACACAGCCACAATCCATGGTAGAGATCCGTAGCTTCTAAATTACATTTCAGACAACGAGTAATCCTCTCAGGATTCTCAAGCTTTCTGGGCAAATTGAATGCATAGATCGCCCGATGCATCACTTTATACAGAGTCTCCCGCCACTGCTCATTCGGTATTGCCTTTCGTAGGGTCCTCCACCCCTCCCTGATCTTTGTTCCAATGTCGGGGTCTCCTAGTTGCTTTTCCCATGGCTTAAAGAAACTCTCTGGCTGATAGCCAGTTAACTGGTCTCTCATTGCCCCATATAGAGATGAAATTGACGAGGACGTTTGTGCCAACTTGACCAGGCCGTCAAATGTATTAAGTGACACCTCCGACGATATGTCTTGCAATTGAGCCATAACCTTATGCTTCACCTGATCATACTGGATTATTTGGTTAGGATTCAACCCATAATTACCTACCAATTCTTCCCTCCCCAACCATCTTGGCTCAGAAGGATGAAAAAGATGGGAGACCCTCTGTATACCTTTCCGCCTCCATTCTTCAAATAGTTTATTGCTAATTCCCTGGCTGAACCCTGGATTATCCCATAGGGGTAGATATTTAGAAATTTTATATGCCAACTTCTAATGCTTTCTCACTGCCCTCCAGGTTGCTATCGTATCCTTAAACAGAGAAGACTGCTTAATTTTTGGGGGTAGATTAGCTTGACTGGTGTGAAGAAGGGCCTTTAAATCCCATGGAAACACATAATCTCTCTCAACTCCAAGGGACACGTGTTTCTGTGAGCCATGAATCCAATCCATCCAATACTTGGACAAACAGGCCAGATTGTAACCCCTAACATTTGGTAGGTTTAATCCCCCATTATCCTTTGATGTAGTCAGCTTCCTTATACCAATCCGAGCTCGTTTCCCCCTCCACACAAACCTCGAGAAACTTCTATTAAGAAGTTCAACATCCTTATGTCTCAAGAGCAAAGGTAGAGTTTGGATATGATACATCAACTTAGACATAGACATTATCTTAATTAATTGTGCTCTGCCCATGATGTTCAACGGGAGGTCCTGCCATCTCTGGAGGTCCTGAACTATTTGATTCATAAGAGGCGGGAAGTTTAGGTTATATAAAGAAGTCGGTTCCTTACCAATTGTAATGCCCAGATATGTGATGTATGATCTTGCTATAGAAATACGCTCACACTGGCCACCCTCCTGCAAATGAGCCTTCCCATTGCCCAGGTACAGCAATTCACATTTAGTTGGGTTAATTTTAAAGCCTGAGTAGCTCCCGTATTCTCGCAATATATCTAATATATGTGGTACCTGAGTTTTAGGATCAGCGAGAAACAACAGTACGTCGTCGGCAAAGAGTGTCGCCTGTTTTCGCATCTTATTTATGAGGATCCCTTGAAAAGTGCGATGGTCAGTTAACCGCCTCGCCAGGGGCTCCAAAGCCAGGTTGAAGAGTAGTGGTGAAAAGGGGACAGCCCTGCCTAGTCCCCCTATGCAACTGAAAGGGAGTCGATAGGAAACCTGGAATATAAATCTGCTCTAGGATTTGTATAAATCTCACGTACCATATTGTAGAAAGACCCCGAGAATAGCATTGTGTCTAAAACTCTATAGAGCCAAAGCCACTCCACATTATCGAAGGCCTTCTCGGCGTCTGTGACGTCCGTTCTTATGGATACATTACTATCATATAGCACAGAACACTGTAAATAGATCTGTAAAATGACTAATAGCTGCTGAGAAAAAAAATGGATTGTACACTGACAGCACACTGATGACAAGTGAGAAAAAATTGTCCTACTCTTCTGGATGAGAATGGGACCGGTTTTTCATACGTTCGTGTGAGTCCAGCCTAAAAATGTATAATTTATAGACCGTACATCCACTCATGTAATGGTATCAAAAGAGGAAGAAATCAAAGCAGTCTCAAGGCCTGAATAATAAACACACCATTATTACCTAGAAGTGCTGATCGTGGATGGCATTTGGAATTGCATTTTTATATGTTCAAATTGACAATGGAGCCCATGGATATGCTAATTATGTGTTCACAAAATAAAAACAAGTGATGAGAAAATGTCTACCCTAATGTATTAGTTAGTGATGAGTGGGCACTACCATGCTCGGGTGCTCAGTACTCGTAACTAGTGATGAGCGAGTACTACCATGCTCAGGTGCTCAGAACTCGTAACTAGTGATGAGCGGGCACTACCATGCTCGGGTGCTCATTACTCGTAACTAGTGATGAGCGGGCACTACCATGCTCGGGTGCTCAGTACTCGTAACTAGTGATGAGCGGGCACTACCATGCTCAGGTGCTCAGTACTCGTAACTAGTGATGAGTGGGCACTACCATGCTCAGGTGCTTTGTACTCGTAACTAGTGATGAGCGGGCACTGCCATGCTCAGGTGCTCAGTACTCGTAACTAGTGATGAGCGGGCACTACCATGCTCGGGTGCTTTGTACTCGTAACTAGTGATGAGCGGGCACTACCATGCTCAGGTGCTCAGTACTCGTAACTAGTGATGAGTGGGCACTACCATGCTCAGGTGCTCTGTACTCGTAACTAGTGATGAGCGGGCACTACCATGCTCAGGTGCTCTGTACTCGTAACTAGTGATGAGTGGGCACTACCATGCCCAGGTGTAACTAATGATGAGCGGACACTACTGTGCTCAGTACTCGTAACTAGTGAAGAGCGATTATGACTTCCGTTATCCTTGGGGACTGAAGTCGCCCATTCTAGCGTCCAGCTACTCCTTATGAGTACCAAGCACCCGAGCATGGTAGTGCCCGCTCATCACTAGTTAAGAGTACTGAGTACCCGAGCATGGTAGTGTGCACTCACCACTAGATACGAGTACCAAGCATAGTAGTGTCTGTTCATCACTATTTGCAATCTAAATGTGGGCAACTGGATGTGGAATGCACACAGATAAGTTAAAATTAGAATATTTAGCTAGATAGTTCTTGTTTTCAGATAACATTTGTAGACTATGTTCATACACTGTGGCTGAAAACTGCAACAGCTGCTGTCAATTCACGGTTTTCCTGCACTATCATATAACCTTGCAAGAAAACTGCTGCTTAAGGCTAGGTTCACATTTCCGTTGTTTTTCATCAGTCACATGCGTTGCTTGACGCTTGTGACTGATGAGTTGTACAACGGGTGACAAGAATAAGAATTCATTGTCTGACTTCGTTGTAAAAGGTGAGAGAGAAAGTGATCAGCTGATCGCTCACAGCAGCCGGCCGCCGGGTGATCAGCCGATCGTTCACAGCAGCCGGCCGCCGGGTGATCAGCCGATCGCTCACAGCAGCCGGCCGCCGGGTGATCAGCTGATCGCTCACAGCAGCTGGGTGATCAGCTGATCGCTCACAGCAGCCGGGTGATCAGCTGATCGCTCACAGAAGGCTGCTGCAGGGCTATCAGCTGATCGTTCGACCGCCGAGAGAGAGCATGCACAGCGGAATCAAAAGGATTCCGCTGCTCAAAAAAAACGCTACATGCTGCATTCCTGCCACCCAGCGGTCAGTCGTTCCACGACTGATCAGTCGGGCGTAGGATGCAACACAGCGTCATCCGTCACAATCCGCCGCTCATACAAGTCTATGGGAACAACGGAATCCGCCAAACGGATTCCATTGTTTACCAGAGCTGCGGATTGTGACTGATACAAATTGACGGAAATGTGAACCTAGCCTATAAAGGTGTGTGTGTGTGTGTGTGTGTGTGTGTATGTGTGTGTATATATGTCCGGGATTGGCATCTGCACCGTCGCAGGTATAGCCACAAAATTTTGCACACTCACACGTCTGGATCCCGAGAGCGTCATAGGGTATGTTGTGAGGCGAAATTTTAACCCCGCGCGTTCCAATTTACCAATCAATTTTGCCCCGATCTACATAATGGGGAAAAAGTGAAACGAAAAGTGTATCCACACTGTCGCATTTACAATCACAAAATTTTGCACAGACACCTCATGTGACCCAGGGAACGTCATAGACTATGTTTTGACAGGAAAATTTAACCCAACGCTTTACAGTTACTCTCCAAAAAAAATGCCTCTATTAAAGTTAAATGGAGCCTGGAAACTACAGGTTATTAGTAGGAGCTGTGATTGGTTGATATAGGAACAAAAGACATTCATAGTATAAGAAGCTTATATGTGAGGTAATAAGATGTCGGTGGGGAGACGGATAGAGAGAGACAGACAGGGAACGAGACAGAGACAGACGGTGAAAGAGACTGACCTGGAAAGAGACTGACCTGGAAAGAGACAGGCAGACATGCAGACAGAGACAGGCAGACAGGAAAGGAGGAGACAGCCAGAGAGACAGACACAGATAGATGGGGAAAGACACGGACCCTGATAGAGACAGACGGGGAAAGAGACAGAGAAATAAAGACAGACAAGGAAAGAGACAGGCAGACAGGGAAAGAGACAGACAGGAAAAGACACAGACAAAGAGACGGGGAGACAGACAGGGAAAGAGACATACCTAAGAAAGAGACAGATGGGGAAAGAAACAGAGAGATAGAGACAGACAAAAAAAGAGAGGCAGACTGGGAAAGAGACAGACCTGGAAAGAGACAGACGGAGCACATTACTTGGCCAATTTAGTTAAATCTGTGTGGAATATCTGTGGTGTTGAAATATATGTTGTGAATGCTTCTATTAGCTTAGTTTTTGCCTTTTAATAATTACATTTCTATTTGTTTTGTGGTTTTTGTGTGCAGAATACATTTGTGTTAATACATTCTATTTTGTTAACAACAGTTATTAAACCGGGCGAAGCCGGGTAGTACAGCTAGTGTGTGTGTATATATATATATATATATATATATATATATATAATATAGTTTGTGTGTGTGTGTGTGTATATATATATATATATATATATATATATATATATATATATATATATATATATAAAATATATAATGTACATTATGTGTGTGTGTAATATAAATACAGTCATATGAAAAAGTTTGGGCGCCCCTATTAATGTTAACCTTTTTTCTTTATAACAACTTGGGTTTTTGCAACAGCTATTTCAGTTTCATATATCTAATAACTGATGGACTGAGTAATATTTCTGGATTGAAATGAGGTTTATTGTACTAACAGAAAATGTGCAATACACATTTGAACAAAATTTGACCTGTGCAAAAGTATGGGCACCTCAACATAAAAGTAACATATAATATTTTGTAGATCCTCCTTTTGTAAAAATAACAGCCTCTAGTGCTTCCTGAAGCTTTTAATGAGTTCCTGGATGAAGGTATATATGACCATTCCTGTTTACAAAACAATTCCAGTTAAGTTTGATGGTCGCAGAGCATGGACAGCACACTTCAAATCATCCCACAGATTTTCAATGATAATCAGGTCTGGGGACTGGGATGGCCATTCCAGAACATTGTAATTGTTCCTCTGCATGAATGCCTGAGTAGATTTGGAGCGGTGTTTTGGATCATTGTCTTGCTGAAATATCCATCCCCTGCGTAACTTCAACTCTGTCACTGATTCTTGCACATTATTGTCAATAATCTGCTGATACTGAGTTGAATCCCTGCGACCCTCAACTTTAACAAGATTCCCGGTGCCGGCATTGGCCACACAGTCCCAAAGCATGATGGAACCTCCACCAAATTTTACTGTGGGTAGCAAGTGCTTCTCTTGGAATGCCGTGTTTTTTGCCTCCATGCATAACGCCCTTTTGTATGACCAAACAACTCAATCTTTGTTTCATCAGTCCACAGGACCTTCTTCCAAAATGTAACTGGCTTGTCCAAATGTGCTTTTGCATACCTCAGGCGACTGTTTGAGGCGTGCTTGCAGAAATGGCTTCTTTCGCATCACTCTCCCATACAGCTTCTCCTTGTGCAAAGTGCACTGTATTCTTGACTGTTGCACATTGACACCATCTGCAGCAAGATGAAGCTGCAGGTCTTTGGAGGTGGTCTGTGGATTGTCCTTGACTGTTCTCACCATTCTTCTTCTCTGCCTTTCTTGGCCTGCCACTTCTGGGCTTAACAAGAACTGTACCTGTGTTCTTCCATTTCCTTACTATGTTCCTCACAGGGGAAACTGAGAGTTTAAATCTCTGAGACAACTTTTTGTACCTTCCCCTGAACAACTATGTTGAATAATCTTTGTTTTCAGATCATTTGAGAGTTGTTTTGAGGAGCCCATGATGCCACTCTTCATAGGAGATTCAAATAGGAGAACAACTTGCAAGTGGCCACCTTAAATACCTTTTCTCATGATTGGATACACCTGCCTATGAAGTTCAAAGCTCAATGAGGTTACAAAACCAATTTAGTTTTTTAGTAAGTCAGTAAAAAGTAGTTAGGAGTGTTCAAATCAAGAAATTGATAAGGGTGCCCATACTTTTGCACCTGTCAAATTTTGATAAAATGCGGATTGCACATTTTCTGTTAGTACAATAAACCTTATTTCAATCCAGAAATATTACTCAGTCCATCAGTTATTAGATATATGAAACTGAAATAGCTGTTGCAAAAACCCAAATTGTTATAAAGAAAAAAGGTTAACATTAATAGGGGTGCCCAAACTTTTTCATATGACTAATATATATTTATAATATAATATAATATTATAGAGAGAGACAAAGGTTGCAGGCGGCACGCAATGCAAGGTGCACGTGTCCAGGGAAGGCATCCACAGTATAACTTGAACAAAGGACCGGCACTCCAAATCTTCTGAAATTTTTATTGCACATCATAAGTATACAGGCGTAAATAACCAGGAGTATACTGGTTGGTCCATGGGTCACGTGAATTATACTGTAAACTGACAGTATTTTTATACACGGGCACATGTTGGTTTTGTGTTTTATTATCTAATTGTATTAAAGGTTAAGCTTTAATTATCTCATTGCTAATTATCTTCGTTACCTAGGTGATTTTCACCTTGGATGCTTTTTTTTCAGTTTTGAAGGGACCGAACTATTGGTCCGTCCTAAAAACATACCTTTTTAAAAACTGCGCCACTCAACATATTCAAAACTGCTGCGGGGAGTTTATTAACCCTTCAGCTGCTTCTCAGGAAGCAATTAGTGCAAAGTGCCATGACAGGAGTGAAAAATTTTAATTTTACACCAAAAAATTTGCTAACTTCTGAACTTGGCACTATAATTGATATGCCCTATGACCGTTATGTGGACATGAATTGCCTTCGCAACCATCTGGACCACACTATCATGATCTCGGGGTGGTGATGGGGTTAAAGCGTGAGACCCCCCACACTGTTTTTAACCATCTTGCTGCCGTAGTCTCACTATTGACAGCAGCATCTAAGAGGTTAAATTTCCATGATTGGTGCCAACACTGATTACGACTGATGCAGCAGGATATCCGCTATAGTGTACAGTCGACAGCTGCTGCATGCTCATCCATGAGGAGATGCTGATTTATGATCATTAAGGGGTTAAGGTATATAGTAATGTATTTACTTTTATATGCTTGAAAGACCATGTACAGATGTTAACACATTAGTGTCACAGAACTATATGATGGAGAATACTACCGTAAAATATTTTTTCTTGCATGTCACATTACAGAATTTCTGTTTATTTTGGAATTCAATATTTTTCGCTTTAATAACTTTCTATTCACCTGTTCAGTTTAATATTTTAAGGGAATCTGTCAGCAGATTTTTGCTCCCTCCATATGAGAGCAGCATGATTTAGGCAAAGAAATCCTGATTCCACCAATGTATCACTTAGATTACTGGCTGCAGCCATTCTGATACAATTCAGAGTTTTTAAATTTAGCCATGCAGCAGAGCTGAGAGAGCGGTCCCCGCCCCCATCCTCCACACCCGCCTCTCAATAGAGATTGTACACTGAAATTGAGGTGTCAATCAGAGGAGGGGGCGTGCCAGGCTGCCGTACATGTGACATTGTAGTCTAAGCAATGAGAAGTCCTGCTGCTTAAACAGCAAATAATCAACTGATCGGACCGTGACAATACAGCCATCCCAGAATTCTCTGTGTTAACCCTTGCAACATGCTGTCTTCAGCTGTCATAGCAAAAACCTGCTAACATAGTCCATTTAATGGACACCACTTTGGAAGCATGTCCAGCACTCAGCTTTTTAAACCTTTACCAAACCTTTCCAAAGTGATCATATATGCGCCATTGAGATGCATGGGGACATTAAGTCAAGTTGAATTAATTGACCAAAGGGGACTTGTAGAAATTCACAGCTCTGCTGCAGCTCTCACAGTTCTGCCGCAGCTCTCACAGCTCTGCCGCAGCTCTCACAGCTCTGCCGCAGCTCTCACAGCTCTGCCGCTGCTCTCACAGCTCTGCCGCTGCTCTCACGGCTCTGCCGCAGCTCTCACGGCTCTGCCGCAGCTCTCACGGCTCTGCCGCTGCTCTCACAGCTCTGCCGCTGCTCTCACAGCTCTGCCGCAGCTCTCACAGCTCTGCCGCAGCTCTCACAGCTCTGCCGCTGCTCTCACAGCTCTGCCGCTGCTCTCACAGCTCTGCCGCTGCTCTCACAGCTCTGCCGCAGCTCTCACAGCTCTGCCGCAGCTCTCACAGCTCTGCCGCAGCTCTCACAGCTCTGCTGCATTGCAACACTGTCTGCGAGATGGAAGCTGAGCGAACCCTGCAGATGTGGTGTTTATAATCGCAGACAGCTCTGCAGTTAGATCTGAAGTGCAGACATTACTTGTCTCACACTGGTAAAGTGTCGTAAGAAAACTACCTACTGTTTTTACCAAGTTTTTGTTTTGTTAAATGTTTTTTAAAAAAAAAATAACAAAAAAATATATATATATAATATAATATAAATATATATATATATATATAATGTATATATATATATATATATATATATAGATATATATATATATATATATAGATATATATATTAGAAAAATTCTAAAAATATTGCTGTTTTCACTCTGATTACTTACTCTATTTGGCTGACACTTTTTGTTCTGTAGAAGTACTTTGCTAACACTATCATTATCATCACAGACAGAGAGAATTACAGCTAAAAAAATACCTCTATTGATTACACAGAATCCAGCATTGACAATAGGTGATGTCACAGCTCACATCCTCCCTTTCTCTGCACAGGGCAGAGCACGTGCCTAGAAAACTCTTCATACAAGGTCCTAACTATTGCTGTCTATCACCCATGTAGCTGCTGTAAAGGGGGCTTTACACGCTGCGACATCGGTAACGATATATCGTCGGCGTCATGTCGTTAGTGACGCACATCCGGCGCCGTTACTGACATCGCAGCGTGTGACACCAAGGAGCGAACATCAACGAGCACAAAAACGTGAAAAATTGTTGCTCGTTGACACGTCGCTTATTTCCTTAATATCGTTGCTTGTCATCCCTGAGGCAGCAGACATCGCTGTGTGTGACACCGCAGGAACGACGAACATCTCCTTACCTGCCTCCACTGGCAATGCGGAAGGTAGGAGGTGAGCGGGATGTTACGTCCCACTCATCTCTGCCCCTCCGCTTCTATTGGCCGGCCGCTTAGTGACGTCGCTGTGACACCGAACAAACCGCTCCCTTGAAGGAGGGATTGTTCGGCGGTCACAGCGACGTCGCTGCCAAGGTATGTGCGTGTGACGCTGCTGTAGCGATAATGTTCGCTACAGCAGCGATCACCAAATGTCGCACGAACGACGGGGGCGGGTGCTATAGCGCTCGACTTCGCTAGCAATCGCTAGCGATGTCGCAGCGTATAAAGTACCCTTAAAGCATATCTCTTAATGTTGTTAATGACAGCCCCCTTAGTCGTGTACCAAAAATACAGTCAGAAGATTTTACTTGGCTTGTTTAATAAAGAGAATATGGGTGATCCCACACTCCAAAGACATACAGATAGGGACTCTAGATTGTGAGCCTCAATGGGGACAGTGTTGCGTATGTATGTAAAGTGCTGTGGAATTGCAATATATAAATGAATTCTTATTATTATTATATTATTATACTTTGCCTACAAAGGGTTGTATCATAAATAAGACTTATTCCCTAATCTCAGTATGATCACTGGGGGTTCAGCTACACAAACATTTTTGGGAATGCTGTGCTAAATGTGCTAAAGGCCTCTGTATGAATGTACGACCACCAGTTCAATAGACGACTGGTCGCACGTGCTTCCGAATGCTACATTTACACAGGGAACTTGGGAATCTCCATGCTTTGGATCGGTGGAGATCCCAGTGGTTAATTTTTATGGGATGACACATTCGAGTGCTAGAACCATTCATTTTTTTTCTTGTCAATTACATTCACAATAGAATCAAATATTTAGAAATGTGACATTTGTTACATTGGCTACAAATAGGAGTGACTAATCTAGGACCGACTTCACAGTCCTGAACAGAACTATCACCTATATGATACCCTATTCTATTCTCATTAGCTCAAGGAAGTACCAAGAAGCAATGGGATGAAACTTAAAGGAAGGAAATTCAGATTAGACATTAGGAAAAACTTTGACAGTGAGAGCAGTCAGGGAGTGGAACAGGCGACCACGGGAGGTAGTGAGGGCAGTCAGGGAGTGGAACAGGCGACCACGGGAGGTAGTGAGGGCAGACAGGGAGTGGAACAGGAGACCACGGTAGGTAGTGAGGGCAGTCAGGGAGTGGAACAGGAGACCACGGGAGGTAGTGAGGGCAGTCAGGGAGTGGAACAGGAGACCACGGGAGGTAGTGAGGGCAGTCAGGGAGTGGAACAGGAGACCACGGGAGGTAGTGCGGACAGTCAGGGAGTGGAACAGGAGACCATGGGAGGTAGTGAGCTCTCAATCAATGGAAATCTTCAAGCGGAAACTGGATAAACATATAGCTGGGATGAGTTAGGAAAGCCTGTACTCGCAGGGGGTTGGACCCGATGGCCCTTGAGGTCCCTTCCAACTCTACCATTCTATGATTCTATGTTGAGGCCTTTATTGTTGGTGAGGAGATTGGCAACCAGTGGGCAAGACAAAGTGAAATGTGGAGCTGGTATAACATATACATTGTTCTTTCGCCTTATGTAACCCCTTCATGCCATGGCCATTTTTCATTTTTTCCTTCCCTTTTTCGAAGACCCATATGTTTTTTTTTTATTTTTCCGCCAATATAGCCATATAAGGGCTTATTTTTTTGCAGGACGAGTTGTACTTTTGAATGTCATCCTTCATTTTATCATATACTGTTCTGCAACACTGGGAAACCAATTCCATATGCAGTGAAATTGCAAAAATAAAAGTTCAATTCCACAATTTATTTTTTGGTTTTGTTTTGTTTGTATTTCCCACCATATGGTAAATCTAACCTGGCAGATGATCCTCCTGGTCAGGATGAGTAACTTAGGCACCAATCATTCATAGTTGTTTTGGATATTTTTAAGTGGTGGAAAAAAAAAATCAGAAATTTAGAAGAGAAGAACTTTTGCTTTTTCCGCCATTTTCCGAGACCTGCAATGTTTTTATTTTTTTAGGATCTGGGGCTAGGTGATGGCTTCTTGTTTGTGCCCAAAGATGATTTTTTTTATTGATACTGTTTTAGTGTAGATAAAATATTTTGATCGCCTTTTATTGTATTTCATTGCAATGTTGGTGCAACCCTAAAAAGAAAACAACCCGTAATTCTGGTGTTTTTTTTTAAAAAAAATTTACCGCTACGTTGTTTACCGATCGTATTACTGTATTTTATATTTTCATAGATCAGATTTCTGAATTCAGCAATACCAAATATGTGTATTTTTAATTAAGGGGGGTTGATTTGAACTTTTTGTCTTTTTTTTCATATTGTTGGAAACTGTTCACTTTTTGCTTTATTTACTGGTACCCTTAGGCGACTTAAAGCTGCGACTGACTGATCCCTTGTGATTCATATATAAAGCAGTTTGATGCACGGCTCTGTATAGTAGAATTCAGAATCTCCTATAAATGTCGCACCAAACGATCGTAATGACAGACACAGGGGTCATCGGCTGACCCCCAGTTGTCATAACAACCCATCGGTGCCCCCGCAATCCCGTCACGGGCGTGACGATGATAGTGGGGAATGACTCTTGGCCAGCCAACACGCGGTAAATCCCGCTGTCAGAGATGAACAGCGGAATTTAGCTGGTTAACAGCTGCAGGTTGATTGCTGATCCACCCACAGCTGTTAGGGTCCCGTTACACGTAGCGACGGTCCAGCGATCCCGACAACGATACGACCTGGTCAGGATCGCTGGTACGTCACTACATGGTTGTTAGTGAGCTGTCAAACAGGCAGATCTAAGTAACGACGCAGCAGCGATTCTGCGGTTGTTGGGACCCTGCCAGACAGCAGCTATTCTGATGGGTGTTGAAAAGACAGAGCAAAAACACAGCGATACATCAACAGTTAAAAAATGAACCAGGACGTTCAGGTACGATCGGCGATATCACAGCGGGGGTGCGGTCGCTGCTATGTGTCACACATAGCGAGATCGCTGTTGCGTCACAAAACCTGTGACTTTTTTCACTATCGACATCGCTATTTGTAACTGGGGCTTTAGAGGCAGATGATGGCTGATCAGATCAACCGGCATCTGCATCGAAAGATGCTGTCTCAATGTGTGTGAGTCCGCATCAAAGGCAGGGACACAACATATGACATAAGTGTAAGTCCTATGCCTTGAAGGGGATAACATTGGGACATCCAAACAAAACATATAGTGCAACATTCTTATGACTGTGTGAAATATAAACTGTTGGTTAATCACGATGTGTCACATGGATTAGACTGATGAATAAAATGTGTTCCCAGTACAAGTACTGTGTACAGTGCAAACTACACGCCTGTCTGCCTCTTAACATATTTAATAAATAATTATGTTGAGGGGGGATAAGAGGATTTTTGAAAAGTTTATGATCCTTGAATGTGCCAGATCTATTTGCCCAAGGTATCACATGCACATGAGATGGGGACATAAAAAAAAAGCTTGCCATTTCTGTTAACCCCTTCATGACTGATTTTCCTCTTTACTCCCTCCCATTGAAATATAACAATTAATAAAAAAATAAATTGCACTTATTGATATCACCATGTCTAACAACCTCGGCTCTAAAATTATTACATTATACCAACCACAATGATAAGTTATATTTATTGTGAAAAAAAGCAGCTTGTTTGTTCATACTGTCACCCAAAAATGAAATAAAAATTGATCAAGAAGTAAACTATAAAAAAGAAAAATAACCTACGCATGACAGATAAAGTTACAACTCAAAATATAATAAAGTTACTTTTCAACATCCACACCATTATAATATTAATACAAAGTGTTACACCAGTATATTATAAATCCAAAGTGTGGTATATAAGGATCATGGAAAAATCGCTAGAACAACACCAAAACCAAAGAAAGAAAGCGATCAGACTTCCTATATAAATATGATATTTATTAATGCAAGATATAAAGCACAGTGACAATCATACAAAAAGGGTGTATCATCCAGTGCGGACCACAAGTATAAGATAGATGGAGCCCAAATGTGTGGAACTTAACCCGAATAAGGTCTATAACCAATAGCCATAACACATGTGAAAAGCAATTCAGTATATAAACAGAGATCCATAAGGGCCCATTGCGGAAGACAGGTAATGAAACAGTACAGACATGCAATCAGCATAATAACATTGCTTACCAATAGTCTAACCGCACACACTGGACGCCACCCCACCCGACGGACGTGCGTTTCGGCGGATGCCTACGTCAGGGGTGGTGACGTAGGCATCCGCCGAAACGCACGTCCGTCGGGTGGGGTGGCGTCCAGTGTGTGCGGTTAGACTATTGGTAAGCAATGTTATTATGCTGATTGCATGTCTGTACTGTTTCATTACCTGTCTTCCGCAATGGGCCCTTATGGATCTCTGTTTATATACTGAATTGCTTTTCACATGTGTTATGGCTATTGGTTATAGACCTTATTCGGGTTAAGTTCCACACATTTGGGCTCCATCTATCTTATACTTGTGGTCCGCACTGGATGATACACCCTTTTTGTATGATTGTCACTGTGCTTTATATCTTGCATTAATAAATATCATATTTATATAGGAAGTCTGATCGCTTTCTTTCTTTGGTTTTGACAACTCAAAATATGACTGCACAAATAAAAAATGGTACTTTTATTGTGAAAAAATTAGCACATTAGAAATAAATACATTTTGAAATTACTTGAATCATGGTAACCTGCGGAATAAAATTACTAACAAAAGTTGGGATGAATGACAAAGGTTTGTTTTCAGGGCGGCACGGTGGCTCAGTGGTTAGCACTGCAGTCTTGTGGTGGCTCAGTGGTTAGCATTGCAGTCTTGCAGCGCTGGGGTCCTGGGTTCATATTCCACCAAGGACAACATTTGAAAGGAGTTTGTATGTTCTCCCCGTCATGCGTGGGTTTCCTCCCACATTCCAAAGACATACCGATAGGGAATTTAGATTGGCAACACTGTCCCCATTGGGGATCACAATGTATATAAAGCGCTGTGGAATTAATAGTGCAATATAAATGAATACATTTATTATTATTTTCAAATAACTTTACAAGAACATCACTGTGACGGCCTCCATCAACCCCAAAGTCAGAAAAGTACAAATAACTTTACCTTTGAGTGTTAGTAATACTACTGCTGGGTATGAACACGGTGGAATCTTGAGATATCGGGCTTGTTACTTTCCCCAGAAATGTAAAATGTGCTGACTTTATTGACTGATCAGCTGAGTCCATGGCGCTATCCTTTGGAACTAATTGTTTCGAACTGGACATCAATCTTTACAGAACTCACTAAGAAGAGCTGCTATTGATCTAGCTTTATTTTACAGCACTTTTTTATTTTGGTCTTAATGGTTTTATACAACGCTTGTCAGCTGATTCATGCTGTGTAAACCACGAGCAGATAAAACAGACCTCTTTTGTTTTACACTGCAGTATTTCAGGGGAAACCGTGTAATTGCTAGATGACATTCTCATTCCGGTCTCCCATGAAAAGCAGTGTTCCCTTTTCTTAACCAATTCTCACCTCAATGTTCCAGCATGAATACATTCAACCCAAGGTGTGTTTAGAGTGCGTGCCCACGATCAGTGTTTGCAGCGTTTTGGACGCAGCATACGTCAGCTGTGTCTAAAATGCTGCGGTGTACAGTCCAAGCATAGTGAACGAGATTTCTAGAATCCCATACCCACTGTGCTCGTTTTTTACGCAGCAATCACTGACCTGCAGTGCGTGTATCCAGACCGCAGCATGTCAATGGTTTACTACGGAAGTGCATGCATCCTCTGTAGGGAGAACACAAGCAGGAGACCTGGGCACATACCCTAAAGGACACTTTACACGCTGTGATCTCGCTAGCAAGCGTACCCGCCCCTGTCGGTTATGCATCACAGGCAAATTGCTGCCCGTGGCGCACAAAATCGCTTACACCCGTCACATGGACTTACCTTTCCTGTGACGTCGCTGTGGCCGGCGAACCGCCTCCTTTCTAAGGGGGCGGTTCGTGCGGCGTCACAGCGACATCACACGGCAGCCGTCCAATAGAAACTGAGGGGCGGAGATGAGAGGTCGGAACATCCCGCCCACCTCCATCCTTCCTCATTGCCGGTGGACGCAGGTAAGGAGATATTCGTCGTTCCTGCGGTGTCACACATAGCGATGTGTGCTGCCTCAGGAACGACGAACAACCAGCGGCATGCACCACCAACGATATTATGAAAAGGAGCAACGTGTCAGCGATCAACGATTTTTGACGTTTTTGCGATCGTTGATCGTCGCTCCTACGTGTAGCACGCTGCGATGTCGCTAACGACGTGACCCCGACGATATATCGTTAGCGATGTTGCAGCGCGTAAAGCCCCCCTTTACACTGGGCGATGCACAGGGTTGAACAGCCACTGACCGGTAACTACAGATGACCAGACCTGAACTTTTAAAGTTTGGTGTTTCTACTGAACATAGATTTTGCAAAAAGAAAATTCAGTGTTCGAGTTTGGAATTCGGGTGCTTTACATATTGACTACTCGAGCGAGCATCGCTGTGCTTGGGTACGCTCGTGCTCAGCCCAGTGTGAGCCACACGTAGTGTTTGACCGGCTCACACTGGGGGTAAAATCGGCGTTATCGGAAGTGCTGTCTTTGTGACTGGGTGTATGTGGCTGGAGAGCCGAATGGCATAATCGGGGACTTCCAATGAGGTTCGGGTCCAGAAACAAAACTTTATCTAAAGTCCGGCTGAACCTGTAGAACCCGAACTTCCACGGGTCTACTCATCTCTACCAGTAATATGCTTAGCGGTCGTTCAATAGCCTGTAAACACAGTCCCACTAGGCTTCAGATGTGCACTCTGATCATTCTGTATTACATTGTTCAGTGCACTCATGCTGCTATTGTTCTCGTGAACAGGACAAGAAAGATGACTTTATGCAGCACAATAGATGATTTCACCTTAAAAAATAGTGGTTTGCTTAGACTGCACGAATATTGTGAAACCAGCGTTTTTACAGAGAATCTGTCAGGTGATTTGGTGGTACAATACTAATGTTATCTTAAAATAGGGCTTAAGGAGACCTTTCAGGATCAGTAACTTTTAGGCTATGTTCACACAGGGCTTTTTTGGTAAGTTTTCGCTGCTTTTTTTTAGCTGCAGATTTGCCTTGATTTTATGCAAATCCATGCTAATAAAAAGCCGCTTTTTACAGTCCCAGCAAAGTCTGAGATTTCTGAAATCTCATGCACACACACAAACAAACATATCAGGGGTTTTTTCCTGACTGTTTTGTCAAATACCTGCGTTTTTGGTCAGGTTTTTAAAGAATGAGCTCGTCAATTCTTTGCTGCAGATTTGTTGCTTTTTTTCATTGAAACAACCCATTTTGTAGAAAAAATGCAGCAAATCTGCAGCAAAAACGCCACTAAAAACACACCAAAAACGCGGATGACTCAGAGATTTCCTGCCACAAGATCAGGTTTTAGTCAGGGAAAAAAACTTTCCAAAAAAGCCCTGTGTGAACATAGCCTAATTATTAAAACTTCTCCTGCTATCTTGCAGCAAGCGCATTAAAATTCAGTGTCTCTTGCAAAGCGTGTCAAGTGGGAGCGAGGCCATAAGATCCATTTACACTGCATGACTCATGACTCGTGGATGAACATTTTTTTTTTTTTTTTTACCAAAATTGTTTTTATTGAAAATTTCAAAATATAATTACCGCACTATTATGGGGTTACCAAACCCCAAAATGTCCACCCCACCCACCCAGCAAACATTCAATAAGTACTCGAGACATGTATTGAAGAGTCACAGCTCTTTTTGAAAGAGAAAAGAGATATTAGTTAAACAAGCAAATGGAGGTTAATATAAGGCTGCTTTCACTACGTTTTTTTAACATGCGTCATGAACGTTTTTTTGCTGTAAAAGCGGATCCTGCTTTTACAGCAAAAAAACGCATGCAAACGCATGTGTTATTTTGCAGGATCCTGTCACTTTAAGTTTATGGGCGGACATTGGAGTTATGTGATCAGGAGTCAGTGGAACTAAACGTGATAGACTGGGAGCTGGCTTCGGAGGCTCGTAACCAAGGTAAACATCGGGTAACTTGCTTGGATAACCGATGTTTACGTTGGTTACGAGCATCCGCAGGTGCTAGAAGCTGGGCTGCCTGCACACGTAACCAACGTAAACATCGGGTAACTAAGAGAAAAGCTTTGCTTGGTTACCACCCGATATTTATCTTGGTTATGAGTGTCCGCAGCTCTCACGTGAGGGAGAGGGAGGGGGAGGGGGAGAGAGACGGAGAGGGAGGGGGAGGGGGAGAGAGAGGGAGGTGGAGAGAGAGGGAGGTGGAGAGAAAAGGGGAGAGAGAGGGAGGGGGAGAGAGAAGGGGAGAGAGAGGGAGGGGGAGAGAGAGGGAGGAGGGAGAGAGAGAGGGAGGGGGGAGAGAGACGGAGAGGGAGAGAGACAGAGAGGGACTGATCACGCCAGGCTGGTTTCTGGGCATGCTCAGTAGAGCAAGCAGGATCCTGTGTATCAGCATGCCAGCGTTCACATACATTTGCATGCTGTTTAGTCAGGATCCAGCAATTTGCAGTATTTGGACGCTGCTCAAAAACGCTACAAGTAGCGTTTTTGTAGAATGTTAAAAAACTGCAAGTCGCTGGATCCTCACTATAACGCACGCAAACGCAGGTGAACGCATGTTGACGCGAGTCCATTGCAAATGCATTGAAATGAAAACGCATTTGCACTGGATCCGTTTTTGCGTTAAACGTTTATGACTTATGTTAAAAAAACGTAGTGTGAAAGCAGCCGGAGGCTGCTTTCACACTACTTTTTTTTAACATCAGTCATTAACGTTTTTTTAACGCAAAAATGGACGCATGTGAACGGTGGCATGCTGATACACAGGATCCTGCTTGCTCTACTGAGCATGCCCAGAAACCAGCCTCGGGTGATCAATCTCTCTCTCCACCTCCCTCCCTCTCTCCCTTCCTCCCTCTCTCTCTCCACCTCCCTGCCTCCCCCTCCCTCTCCACTCTCCCCTGCCTGAGAGCGGAGGACGCTCGTAACCAAGGTAAACATCGGGTAACCACGGTCTTAGTTACCCGATGTTTACGTTGGTAACGTGTGCAGGGAGCCGGCTCGTAGCAGCTGCAGACGCTCATAACCAATGTAAATATCGCGTATCCAAGCAAGTTACCTGATGCTTACCTTGGTTACGAGCCTCCACAGCTGTTAGATGCCGGCTCCCAGTCTATCACGTTCAATTCCCCTCACTCCCGATCACATGACTCCAATGCCCGCCCATAAACTTAAAGTGACAGGATCCTGCAAAATAACACATGCGTTTGCATGCGTTTTTTCTGCTGTAAAAGCAGGATCCGCTTTTGCAGCAAAAAAAGTTCATGACGCATGTTAAAAAAACGTAGTGTGAAAGCAGCCTAATTCCTACAACATCGGCTATTTGTTATGCACAGTGCTAGCAACGGCGGAGCTTCAAGCAAATGATTCACTATAACATTTTGCTAGTAGTAACGGTTCAATTCCCAGCTTCAGTTTAGAACAGGCCAAGGCGAAATCTAAACAGATGCCTAGACGCTAAACCTGAATCCTCAATCCAAGGGACCCATATTTTGTCAAATTTAAAAATACAATTCCTTTTCAAGTATATCCCCTTTTCTAAGTTTATCAACTAGTTTATTTTCTTAATAAATGCTGAAATAGTTGAGCCCCCGTCACATTTAGCAACTTACCAGCGATCCTGAAAACGATGACACCTGATAAGGATCGCTGGAAGGTCGCTGGTGAGATGTCACACAGTCAGACCTTACCAACGACTCATTAACGATGCAGGTCGCAGTAGCGACCTGTATAACGATCTCTGCTGTCATTGTGACCCTGTCAAACACAGCGATGCGTCCTGCCCAGCAGGACATTGCCTTTGAAGAAAATGGTCCAGGACATTCAGCAACGACCGGCGACCTCACAGCAGGGGCCAGGTCGTTGCTGGATGTCACACATAACGAGATCGCTAGCGAGATCGCTGTTGCGTCACGTGACTCAGCAGCGATGTCTCTAGCAATGTAGCTTAGTGAGACGTGGCCTTTGGCGTTTGGTGAGAGAGAGAGAGAAAATCACAGTTGCATGACACTCGGCTCACGCTCACAGCCTGAGCTGAGGGTCATTAGCGGAAGCGAGGCCTAAGAGAACACATCACCTATGCCCTGTAAGATGTGATTTGAAATTATTTATTAAAGGGAACCTGTCACCACTTTTTTGGTGTATAAGCTGCGGCCACCACCACCGGGCTCTTATATACAGAATGTTAGAATACTGTATATAAGAGCCCAGGCTGTTGTGACAGCATAAAAAAACACTTTATAATACTTACCTAACGGTCGCTCTGCGGTGGATGAGGGCCTAATGGGCATCTCCGTTGTCCAGTGTGGGCGCCTTCCCTTTCGTCCATCTTCGGTTTCTTTCTGAAACCTGTGTGCATGACGCATCCTACGTCATACACACTCGCCGGTTCTGCGCAGGCGCACTACAATAATTTGATCTGCCCTGCTCAGGACCTGAATGCCGGCGAGTGTGAATGACATAGGACGCGTCATTTCACACAGGCTTCAGAAGAATGAGAACAAAGATGGCCGAAAGAGGCGGCACCGGACAATGGAGACGCCCATTAGGCCCTCATGCACCACAGAGCGACCATTAGGTAAGTATTATAAAGTGTTTTTTATGTTGTCACAGCGGCCTGGGCTCGTATATACAGTATGTTAGAATGTGTGTATAAGAGCCCGGTGGTGGTGGCCGCAGCTTATACACCAAAAAAGTGGTGACAGGTTCCCTTTAAGATGTTGTTGCTACATGATGGATTTGTCAATCAGATACTGGATTGATAGTTGTCCAATTTCTGTTCTCAGTATCTCCAATGTTTTGCTTAGCTTTAGATAATCCGATTTGGGGACAATCCAGGGTGTAATGTACGTTGAGACCACCAGAACGCTCTGGATGTTGGATTGGCCGACGTGGCCAAAATATGCAGGCTTGTGCAAGTTTGTTCTCGTGTAAAAAGTTACTCCCTTGAGGAAGCCATATAATGCGAAACGTGCTCCCGCATACGTGATTTGTTGGTTGTCATAGGTCTACAAAATGGGTGAGACAATGTCAATTTTGGGGGGTTACACAAATGTCCATTTAATTTGTGGCTAAATTATTCACTATGGATTGTACTTTTTATAAGCCCATCATTGACAGCCCTTTGCTTCCTTCCCGATTTCATGTAATATGTTTTTTGTTTTTTGTTTTTTTTTTATAACTGCAGTATTATGTGTAGTTTTATTTAGTAGATAATCTCAAAGTATTTATTGTTATCCTCTATCAATTACTCCTTTATGTCTTATGTAATGGTGATTATATCCTTGTTTGAGTTATGGGCATTAATTTAATGGTGATATGGGGGTAACTATGTGAAGATTTTTTTACTGTCGAGCTCCTTTGCAAATCATGTTCCGTTAAAGGGTCTCTTTAGCTTTAAGAAGCTTAGTGTAGTGCTTTCATCCATAGAAACAAAACTTTGTAAGGCTATGTGCGCACGTTGCGTACTAGCCCTGCAGAAATTTCTGCAGCGATCTGAAGAGCACACGTGCGCTTCAAATCGCTGCAGAAAATGTCCGTAGAGAAAAAAAAAAAAAAGCCGATTCCATGCGCTCTGACTGCAGCTCCTGCCATAGACCGAGCAGGAGCTGCCGGCAAAGCGCACGGAAGAAGTTACATGTCACTTCTTAGAACGCAGCGCTTCGGGCAGCAGTCGAAGCGCTGCGCTCTAAAACGCCACGTGCGCACGGCCCCTGCATAATCTCCATAGATTATGCAGGGCACGCAGGACGCATGCAGTTACGCTGCGCTACAAAGCGCAGCGTAACTGCATGTATTTATGCAACGTGCGCACGTAGCCTAAGGATAGCAGAGCTTTGAAATCTTAATGGAAACAATACACTCGTAGTAGCGAAATATGTCCATGTTGAGCCAGTAAGGAACAATGGGGAAGATTTCAGCTCTGATACTTGTCCAATTGTGAATGCAGCTTGAGTATAGGTTGTAAATCAGGATCCATAGAAGATCTATAAAACAATGTATTTGCAAAGTTACTAAATTTGATATATGTGTGAACAACTGGTCTTGTAATGTTACAAAAATAGCTATAAATGTGCCTTTTCAGTTAAGATCGTGTGACTTGTAAACATTGACTAATATAGCACTGCATCACGTTCTGATATTTACACCGTTATATAATACATTTATTGCTAAATTGTTAGGTTAGGGCAACGCTCAGATGGAATTTTTAATAAAAATGTTTCAAAATTTGCAATTTCTTTTCAACTTTCTATTGTTCATATATCATACTCATAAGTATACCATCTGAGATATAATGATCATAGTGCTATCAAAGAAGTGCATTATACTATTGTCAACAACTGTACTTTTCCGTATGAATCCTAATTTTGCATTGCGTTTTATATAGAGACTCTTCCGATAATGATTTATTTTTGGTTTTTTTTTTGCAGGTGCTTCACAGGGTGGAACTACACAGGGACCCCAGACAGATGCTACAACAGGCTCAAACCAGGGTCCTCCTGGTCCACCTCAAGGCCCTCCTGGTCAACCCCAAGGTCCCCCTGGTTCACATCAAGATCCTCCTGGTTCACATCAAGATCCTCCTGGTTCACATCAAGATCCTCCTGGTTCACATCAAGATCCTCCTGGTTCACATCAAGATCCCCCTGGTTCACATCAAGATCCCCCTGGTTCACATCAAGATCCCCCTGGTTCACATCAAGATCCCCCTGGTTCACATCAAAATTCCCCTGGTTCACATCAAGATTCCCCTGGTTCACATCAAGATCCTCCTGGTTCATACCAAGGGCCTCCTGGTCGATTTCAAGGCCCTCCTGGTCAACCCCAAGGTCCTCCTGGTCCACACCATGGTCCTCCTGGTCCACACCATGGTCCTCCTGGTCCACACCATGGTCCTCCTGGTCCACACTATGGTCCTCCTGGTCCACACTATGGTCCTCCTGGTGCACACTATGGTGGTCCTGGTCCACACCATGGTGGTCCTGGTCCACACCATGGTCCTCCTGGTCCACACCATGGTCCTCCTGGTCCTCACCAAGGTCCTTCTGGACCATACCAAGGTCCTTCTGGACCATACCAAGGTCATCCTGGTCCACACGAAAGGCCTCCTGGTCCACACGAAAGGTATCCTGGTCCACAAGAAAGGCCTCCTGGTCCACACCAAGGGCCTCCACACTCATCTCAAGGTCCACCTCAGGGCCCTCCACAAAGTACTTCAGGTTCATCACAAGGATCATCCCACGGTCCCTCAATTCAGTCTCACTCTCCTCAAACTGGTCCACCTCAGGGGCCTTCCACAGGAACATCAACAGGTCTTCTGGGAGCAAGACCAGGGCTTATACCACTACAAAGGCCACCTGGAGTACCCTCACATCACATGCAAAGATTTCCTGGCATGCCAAATAGACCAATGCCACCTCACTTGGCTCACAGAGGTGGTCCTCATGGGCCAGGTGGCTTTGGAATGCCACCACCACATAGGATGAGAGGTCCTTTCCCACCTCCAGGGCAGTTTGGAAGGGGAGGACATGGGGGGCCAGAAGAAGGCAGACCATTTAGAAATGATAGGCGTGACTTTAATCCTGATCGACATGGGTTTAATCCTGAAAGAGGTGAGAGGCATGGATTTAATCCTGAAAGAAATGAAAGAATTCGGTTTCAGCCTGAGGCAGAGGATGAATTTGATCCGGATATGGAGGAGGGGCCTGAGTTCAATCCAGAGATGGATGAGGGTCCAGAATTCAATCCTGAAATGGAAGAAGAGCAAGAATTCCAGCCAGAGAGACCAGGGTTTAATCCAGATAGGCAGGGTTTCCGTCCTGACAGGCCAGGTTTTAATCCCGAACGACAGGGCTTTCATCCAGAAAGACAAGGTTTCCATCCAGATAGAAATGACCGTCCAGGATTTCATCCTGACAGAGAAAGAGAGAGGTTTGGTAGGAGGCCATTTGGGAACCGTAATGAGGATGAACGAGAACATTTTGGTAATCGATTTGATGATCGGGATCTTGAGCGACCAGGACCAGGGCGTGGGCGAAGAAATTGGGGCAGAGGAAGTCCTGATAGAACTAGGGAAAGTGAAGAAAGAAATAGATGGTCAGTAGGGCGAGAAAGGGAGCCCAGACGAGTACTTCTTGATTTCCCAGATGCTAGAAAGCAAAGTATAAATGAGAACCATGAGCCTGAAAAGAGTAAACCTGAAATCCCAGAGAAAAAGAAAGATGAACCTAAAGAGCAGAAACCTGCTGTTGAGGAGAAGCCTTCTAATACATCGACATCTTCTGACCCAGCAAAAAAGGAATCTGGATCAACATAAGACGCTGCACGCTAGGACTTTACCGGGGGTGGGTGGGGGGGTCCATTTTGTTGTGTAGAGCTTCAGAGTTGTATAATATGCTGTAAAATATTTGCTTCTGCTGTATGCTATCCTGTTATAGTTTCTTGAGAATTGTAAACTAATTGGCTTTCCTTCTAATTAAATGGTTACGAAAAGTTCCAACATGTTATTAAAAAAACAAAATCAAGCCTCCTAAGTTTTGCTGTAGCTTTTTAAATACCATCTTTAAAAAGTTTACAGATTTTATTTTTTTTTTAATGGGAGAAGCACCTTTTAGCCCTTGAAAACATTAGGGCTGTGTTTTTAATAAACTATATTTTCGTAACAAATTATGTGTGATTCTTAGATTTGGATAAGAAGAGAATATTAGTAATATCCTACAAGACAAAAAAAAACCTTATTTTCAACCTATCCTTCGCTCAAAGGATTTTGGTTTTTTTGCTAATTGAGGGAACCACATTTAGAGGTGTTGTCCACTATTTTTACATTGATGGCCTATCCTTAGGCCACTCAGCTGTTCACTGTCCCATCGGCGGCCACTAGGAGGCGGATGTGAAGTGCCCGGCTGCGGCCACTACCAGAAGACGGAACTGCTCCGGAGTTGAGCATTTCCGGCTGCCACTGCTGGGACCAAGACCAGCGGATCGGTGGGGGTGCCAGGTGACTTTTCAAACATTGATGACCTATCCTAAAAATAGACCATCAATGTATAAGTAGTGGACAATCTCTTTAAGTTTGAAATAGAAAAACAAGAATTCAAGCCACAGACTATGGTTTGACCCTGGATTTCATCATAAATGACAAAGATTTATTCCACAAAGTCAAACTTTCCATCCAGCTAGAAATGATTGTCTTAGGATTTCTTTTTGACACAAAAGGAGATTTGGTAGATCATTTGGGAATGGTAATGAGAATGAACGGTAACATTTTGGTAAAAAATTTTAAGCCCTTGAAAATGTTAGAGATTTGTTTAAGGAAACTATTTTCATTAGCAATTTTTTGTGATTCTTAGTTTTGGCTAAGGAGAGAGTAGTTTTTACCTATAAAGCAAAAACTTTAAGGACCTGACCTATGATACAAAAACACTAACCGTTCTGGCCTCGTGAAATAGCAATCAATCTGCTCAAACAATGGGTTTTTTGCTTTGTTCAATGCCTTGATATTCATGGAAATGTATCATCAAAAAAGAAGTTTTTATGTTAAACATTTTAAGAAATCATTTTTTTTAATTTTGCATATTATTAGCTAAATTAATATAAAAAAAATCCTGAAATCCCACAGTTTTCACGCTAAACATTGAGCTTCAATCAATGCGTTTTTGGGGGTTTTCTTGTTTTTAACTAAGAAAATTGTAGTTCTTTATACAAAATAGTCAATTCGTACGTTTTCCCCCTTGCAAAATAACTCATATACTTGCCTCCGGTATGCTTGCCATTCCTGCGGTGTAAGCACTGGCTCTCCCAGGGCTCGCATGATTCCTCCTGCAGCCAATCAGCGGCTGCTTCACTGTCCCTTCCATAATTGACATTCGGCAGAAGAGCAAGCTTTGGTTTCTCACTTCCTCTGATGTCAATTCCTTCTAAAGTAGGGGATAGTGACGTGGCAGCTGATTGGTCGCAGGAATCGCGTGATGAAATGTCACTCAAGCCTCAGGAGAGTCAGTGCCGACACTGGCGTAAAGGTGCTGGCACCGGAGGTAGTTATAGATGTTATTATTTTACAAGGGGGAAACCTACTAACTGAGAAGGGGTTTTCCAAGTAGTGGACAACCCCTTTTGAGTCTAAAATTGAAAAACAAAAAAACTAGAAGTTCTGGCAACAAAGTGTCTCCCTTTTTAACCTTTTTAAAAAGAATTTAACAGCACAAAATTACTGATCAAACCAAGTACATGTGCACTTGCATCTTGGTGGGGCTAATTATTTAAATATACCTTTCCATCTGCTTGTTTTCCATCTATCTCCACCTTCCCCTCTTCTTTGATGGCTGTGGCTTCAAAGAGCTAGAGAAGGGAGATCTAGGAAAAAGCAGGTGGAAAGATGTATGGAAATGTTTGGCCATGTCATGATGCACAGAGTACCTGTTCTTGGTTTTCAACAGTCATTCTGTGCTGACAGTCCTTTTAATTTGTCTCCTGCCTATTGCAAAGTATAATCCGTCCCTAATGCCAGAAACCACAACACAGGTTACAAGGAATTTTTGTTGTGTCTCCATCTGTGATCCTGCTCTCCTGTCAAATTGAATACATTCCCAGCAGAAATTCCGGCTTCCGTTTTAAAGGGAGTTGGTCAACACAAAATAACTGTTCAAAAGAACAGGCGCTCAGTGCACCATTCTTATTTTCCCTTGATCTCCAACCCCCCTCTTTGACTAACAGACACTTCTGGCTTTAGAGAACCAAAGGTGGAGATAGAAGGAAAACAAATATGTGAGAAATTGCACTTAAAGGGACTGCATCAGCATTGATTAGGGGTCTTGAGGCTTCTTCTTGCAGCCTGCAGGCATGTTGACCTTGTCGCGATTGTGGCTCGATACACGGTGCGGCCATCGACTTCGCTTTGTCAGTTGATTTGCGGCACCACAAAGACGAGCTCTCCTCTGCAGCTATTCAAATGTCAGCCGCCGGCCAATCGGAGGCCAGCAGCTGATGTTGGTGTATGACGTCAGCTGATTGGCTGGCGGCTGCTATTGGTATAGCTGTGTTTCTGCGTGGTGCCGCAACTCATTCAACTAGCGTAAAGAGTTAATGGCGGCAGCCCCTGCCCCAATCGTCATGGGATCTACGTGTCTGCGGACCGCAAAAAGCAGAAAATAGCATGCCGAGGGAACAGAGGACAAGTGAGAAGATTCCTTTTTTTTGTGTGTGTGTCTGTGTGTGTCTATGTGAACAATGGCATAATAAGGAGACATTACTATAGGATGGGACATTGCTACAAGAAGGGGACTAGGAAAGGAGACATTACTGCAAGAAGGAAACCAGCATGGGCACATTACTACAGGATGATACATTGCTAACAGGAGGGGACTAGGAAAGCGGACATTTCAACAAGGAGAGAACCAGGACGGGCACATTACTATAAGGGGACAAGGATGGGCACATTACTATAGGATGGGAACAAAGATGGACACATTACTTCAGGATGGGCACATTACTACAGGATAGGTACAAGGATAGTCGCATTACAAGGTGACAAGCTTGGGAACATTACTACAAGAAGGGGACTAGGATGGGAACATTACTATAAGATATGGACCAGGATGGGCACATTACTACAGGATGGGGACAAGAATGGGTACATTACGACAGGATTCACACATTACTACAGGATGGGACAAGGATAGGCACATTGCTACAGGATGGGCACATGACTACAAGGGGACAAGGTTGGGAACATTCTACAAGAAGGGGGACCAGGATGGGCACATTACTAGAAGAAGGGGACCAGGATGGATACATTACTACAAGGGGACAAGGATGGGAAGATTACTGCAAGAAGGGGACCAGGATGGGCACATTACAAGATGGGGACAGGGATGGGCACATTACTACAAGGATAGGCACATTACTACAGGATGTGTACAAGAATGGGCACAAGTATGGGGACATTACTACAAGAATGGGTGGGAACATTACTATAAGATGTTGCCCAAACTTACTATAGGGTGATAATTGGAAAACCATATTACAAGAAGAGGATAAAATGTAAAAAAAAAAAAAGTAAAGAAAACATTCAAAATAAAGCATGACTTTTTTGCCATTTAAAAATACTTTGCTTATATATAAACGGAATTTTAAAAAGTGCACATTTGTTATAATAAGCAAGTGAAAAATCTTCCAGCAGGTTTATGGAAAAAAAAGATGGTATCATTAAAAATGTCACTGTCATGCAAATAATGTGGCCCTCCAAATAAAATGGTTTTCCTATGTGGGACCCTTATACTCAGCTGAGTGTGAGGCCCCTGGCATTATGGCGAAAAGGAAGGGCAGAGATGGAGGGAAAAGTAGCAAGTGGGAAAGGTGTGCTTGAACATTTGGCTCCACCACTATGCACCAAATACCTATACTTGGTTTGAAGGCTTATTCTGTTCCAAGAGTCCCTTTAAACTTAAATTGCCATTTTTCTGCCCAACCCTCCAGCTTACGGAAATCCTTCTGTAACATTAAATTATCATCTTTTGAGTTTAGTATCTGTAAAGATTGCTTTCCCTCTACAAGATAATATATTTTTTGATAATTGTGACCCAATCCCATTGTGCTCTATTAATAACGACCCTGTTTACTATTGATGAGCCAGTTGTTACCCCAGTTGGACATATTTTCCCCTAGTCTTATTTCTCTTATTTTATGTACCAACCTTTTATGTGGCACCTTATCAAACAGCTTTAAAAAGTCCAAATCGAGGACATCTATGAAGTTACGCTGGTCCAGTCTGGAACTTGCCTCATCATAGAAGGTGATCAGATCAGTTTGACCGAACCAATCCCTTATAAATCCATGTTGATGCTGGGTCATGAGGGTATTCTTATTGAGATACTCAAGAATAACATCTTTTAGAAAACACTCAAAGATGTTGCCCACCGCAGAGGTTAAACTTGTCGACATATCATTTCCAGGCTCAGATTTTGTTCCCTTTTTGATTGTTGGCATCACATTGCACCAGTCCTGTGGTACAGACCTTATGGAATCATTAAATATTAGAAATAACGATCTTTCTATTACAGAACTTAATTCCTACAATAATTGTCAGTGTATGCCAGGTGATTTGTCTACTTCATTGATTTTGAGGTGGTGCCGTACTTCCTGACAATTCATGGAGAATTTATGCTATCCCTGATCGTTATCTGTCATGGGCTATTTTTATGCACATATAATAAAGAAAAAGGCGTTTAGTACATTGGCCTTTCCCTCATCCTCTTCCGCCATTTCACCCATTGTGCCAAATATTGTAACTCTATAAAAAGTTATAATTGAAGAATCAGGCAAGAACATCTGGAATTGCTAGACACCATCTGCAAGGCAGAAAAAAAAATGGGTGAGCACATATCAAATAAAAAAGATTCAAATAAAATTTATTGAATGGAAAACACAAAACTAGACAGAAAACAGGTGCAAAGTCAGTGATGAATCAGGCTGAGGTGTTTTTGTGTCGATCCATAATCGAGGTTATATCAGTTCTGTCGAATTATTGTCACAATAATTCCATGAGCTTTTGGAGGTTTTTTTACCACATGAACAACATCATTGTTTAACGAAACTGACCATTGTTAAGTAATTTAGTCTTTTCCCACAGTTTTTCTTTAGAAGAATTCTGAGTTTCTTATATACAGTCATAAATCACCTCTCCTAAAAATGATCTTCAACAATGAGATGGATTTTTCAATTTGCTTATGTAGATATCATGTCAAATAATAAATATTTGGCAAAAATTACTAAACTGTGAGAATTGTGCCAACTACCGTGTTTTTCCAAAAATAAGACCTCCCCCAAAAATAAGCCCTAGCAGGCATTTTCAGCATTTTTGGAGAAAGGCTTTAATATAAGACCTCCCCCGAAAATAAAGCCCTAGTCCCGGATCAATAATGAAGTGTCCGTGCAGCTAAAAAAAGTTACAGATACTGCAGGACACTACATTATAGACAGCGGCACCCGGCAATTACACTCACCCGACACCGAGCAGAGAACCTGCAGTGATCACACACCCGCACACATCACCTCTCACACACACACACACACACACAATCACACAATCAGATCTCACACACACCCCAGATCTCACACACCAACATCGGATCGCACACACAGTCAGATCGCACACATAATCAGATCGCACACACAACATCGGCTCACACGCAAACAACAAATCACACACACACACACACACACACAAACATCGGATCGCACGCACATCGGATCGCATACGCACTCACCTCATCCAGTGACACCGATCTCTTCGCCGGGAGAATCCTGAGAGGCAGTGCGGTGTAGCACGACGAACAGGACCTGCAGCCGGACACGTGACTTGCTCTTATTCTCTGCTGCCGTAAGTGCTGGATGTGATGTGATGTGTTGTGTGTGTGTGTGTGTGTCTGCAATCGGCTGTGTGTGTGTGTGTGTGTCTGCAATCGGCTGTGTTTTTCTGCGATCGGCTGTGTGTGCCTGCGATCTGCTGTGTGTATCTGTGATCGGCTGTGTGTGTCTGCGATCGGATGTGTGTATCTGTGATGGCTGTGTGTGATCTGCTGTGTATATCTGCGATCTGCTGTGTGTGTATCTGTGATCAGCTGTGTGTATCTGTGATGGCTGTGTGTGATCTGCTGTGTGTATCTGCGATCGGCTGTGTGTATCTGTGATCGGATGTGTGTATCTGTGATCGGCTGTGTGTGATCTGCTGTGTGTATCTGTGATCGGCTGTGTGTGCCTGCGATCTGTTGTGTGTGATCTGCTGTGTATATCTGCGATCTGCTCTGTGTGTATCTGTGATCGGCTGTGTGTATCTGTGATCGGCTGTGTGTGTCTGCGATCGGATGTGTGTATCTGCGATCGGATGTGTGTATCTGCGATCGGATGTGTGTATCTGATCAGCTGTGTGTGTCTGCGATCGGATGTGTGTGTCTGCGATCGGATGTGTGTGTCTGTGATCGGCTGTGTGTATCTGTGATCGGATGTGTGTATCTGTGATCGGATGTGTGTATCTGTGATCGGATGTGTGTATCTGTGATCGGATGTGTGTATCTGTGATCGGATGTGTGTATCTGTGATCGGCTGTGTGTATCTGTGATCGGCTGTGTGTATCTGTGATCGGCTGTGTGTGTCTGTGATCGGATGTGTGTGTCTGTGATCGGATGTGTGTGTCTGTGATCGGCTGTGTGTGTCTGCGATCGGCTGTGTGTGTCTGCGATCGGCTGTGTGTGTCTGCGATCGGATGTGTGTATCTGCGATCGGATGTGTGTATCTGTGATCGGCTGTGTGTATCTGATCGGATGTGTGTATCTCTGATCGGCTGTGTGTATCTGTGATCGGCTGTGTGTATCTGTGATCGGCTGTGTGTATTTGTGATCGGCTGTGTGTATCTGTGATCGGCTGTGTATCTGTGATCGGATGTGTGTATCTGTGATCGGCTGTGTGTGTCTGCGATCGGATGTGTGTATCTGTGATCGGCTGTGTGTGCCTGCGATCTGTTGTGTGTGATCTGCTGTGTATATCTGCGATCTGCTCTGTGTGTATCTGTGATCGGCTGTGTGTATCTGTGATCGGCTGTGTGTGTCTGCGATCGGATGTGTGTATCTGTGATCGGATGTGTGTATCTGTGATCGGCTGTGTGTGTCTGCGATCGGATGTGTGTGTCTGTGATCGGCTGTGTGTGTCTGCGATCGGATGTGTGTATCTGTGATCGGCTGTGTGTGTCTGCGATCGGATGTGTGTATCTGCGATCGGATGTGTGTATCTGTGATCGGCTGTGTGTGTCTGCGATCGGATATGTGTATCTGTGATGGCTGTGTGTGATCTGCTGTGTATATCTGCGATCTGCTGTGTGTGTATCTGTGATCAGCTGTGTGTATCTGTGATGGCTGTGTGTGTCTGCGATCGGATGTGTGTATCTGTGATCGGATGTGTGTATCTGTGATCGGATGTGTGTATCTGTGATCGGATGTGTGTGTCTGCGATCGGATGTGTGTGTCTGTGATCGGCTGTGTGTGTCTGCGATCGGCTGTGTGTATCTGTGATCGGCTGTGTGTGTCTGCGATCGGATGTGTGTATCTGCGATCGGCTGTGTGTATCTGTGATCGGCTGTGTGTGTCTGCGATCGGATATGTGTATCTGTGATGGCTGTGTGTGATCTGCTGTGTATATCTGCGATCTGCTGTGTGTGTATCTGTGATCAGCTGTGTGTATCTGTGATGGCTGTGTGTGATCTGCTGTGTATATCTGCGATCTGCTGTGTGTATCTGTGATCGGCTGTGTGTGTCTGTGATCGGATGTGTGTATCTGTGATCGGCTGTGTGTGATCTGCTGTATCTGTGATCGGCTGTGTGTATCTGTGATCGGCTGTGTGTGCCTGCGATCTGCTGTGTGTGATCTGCTGTGTATATCTGTGATCTGCTGTGTGTCTGTGTGTGATCGGCTGTGTGTGTCTGCGATCGGATGTGTGTATCTGTGATCGGCTGTGTGTGTCTGCGATCGGCTGTGTGTATCTGCAATCGGCTGTGTGTATCTGTGATTGGCTGTGTGTGTCTGCGATCGGATGTGTGTATCTGCAATCGGCTGTGTGTATCTGTGATTGGCTGTGTGTATCTGCAATCGGCTGTGTGTATCTGTGATTGGCTGTGTGTATCTGCAATCGGCTGTGTGTATCTGTGATTGGCTGTGTGTGTCTGCGATCGGATATGTGTATCTGTGATGGCTGTGTGTGATCTGCTGTGTATATCTGTGATCTGCTGTGTGTGTATCTGTGATCAGCTGTGTGTATCTGTGATGGCTGTGTGATCTGCTGTGTATATCTGCGATCTGCTGTGTGTATCTGTGATCGGCTGTGTGTGTCTGCGATCGGATGTGTGTATCTGTGATCGCCTGTGTGTGATCTGCTGTGTGTATCTGTGATCGGCTGTGTGTATCTGTGATCGGCTGTGTGTGCCTGCGATCTGCTGTGTGTGATCTGCTGTGTATATCTGATCTGCTGTGTGTCTCTGTGTGATCTGCTGTGTGTGTCTGGGATCTTCTGTGTGTGCCAGTGTGTCAGCTAGCAGCAGGGTAGGATGGCGTGCAGCACCGACCGGAGATCACAGGAGGACCTGGGAACCACGTAGACGTCCTGGTCTCGTGAGTATGAGTCTCCTGGGAAGTGGGGGGTCTGCTTTTTTGGGGGGCAAACTTACCCCCAACCGTGTTTCTCCAAGAATAAGACCTCCTCCAAAAATAAGCCCTAGTGCTTTTTTGCGGTGCAAAAAAAATATAAGACAGTGTCTTATTTTTGGAAAAACACGGTAGATACCAGGAGTCATTCATATTCTGCAGATTAAAAGAGTAGTCAGTAGAGGTACCTGAATCGAATTGCTGGATCGAGCGCCAAGTCAATATTCCAAGATGGCTAGATGGGAGCCCCGTGAACCACCTCCTAGCTGCCGGTATCACTGGCTCCTCTTGTTTAACTTGCTGAGTGAACCCCTACTTTAAAGATCAGGAATTAATACCAAACTCATACTTTAAAAAAAAAAAATATCAGTGTCTGAGGTCTGGTGCTGTACGTATGCTAACCATACGTATGCATCGGGGTGCTCGGGTAGACTTTGGTGCTGGCCCCAGTGGGAGTGGCTTGCAGTCTCTGAATGGCTCTCAGTGGGGGTTAAATGGTTTCGGATGTAGTGTGTTAAAAAAAAAAAACAAAAAAAAAATCCTCCCACTCTTTATGGCTGGCTGCATGTGGAAAGAGAGCCAAACTTCCCAATCAGTGACTTCCAATGGGGTTCAGGCTTTGGGATCAATTCTGGGTCCCAAACTAAACTTTAATGTCTGCGTGAACATGAACTTCCAGGGGTCCGCTCATATCTAGTCATCAGGACATCGTCAATGCGACGTATAACGAGGCGATTTGCAGTGATCACAGAATATTGACATTGGCACTGAACTATTTATCCGCCCATCTGTTTTGGATAATGTTTGATGGGTAAAAGGATCCTGTGCAGTGATCAGCGAATATACTCTGTACTATTCATTACTCGCACAAATAGTACAGTATTCTTCAAGATCTTCTTTACTTGATGAGTATTTTGGTTCTCTCCGAGCGAGATTCGAGTTCCCTGCCCCACATGTTTGGCGCTTGATTTTCAGAAACCAAACATGCTGAGATTTCTTGCCAATTACAGTAATGCCGTAGCCATCTTTGCTACTGGCCTTACTGTGATTGCCTGGCCGGATTTTGTCATTGGGTCTATATAAGACCTGCCGACGTCATCTTAGGTGCATTTCATCCAGAGAGAACACAGGGAGAACTGTTATGGGAGAAAGAACTGTTAGTGCATGTGGGGACCGGCTGGAAGGTAAACAAACAGCCCTTTCCGGGGCTAAATCACAATACTGGTGCTAGCGGTGGATAATGCAAGCAGAGTTTTTGGAGCAGGGTACAGCGTGTTTTAAAAGGCATTTAGGCAGGGCTGATTGTTCCAGCAGTAGGTTATTTACCACAAACTGCTATTTTAAAGGGATAATTCTAATACCTCTACCTGTCCTTGTTAGTGCTTTTAGAGTTTTAGTAAGTGCTGCAGAATGTTTAAAAAAAAAATCCCATTTAGGCAGGGTTGATTGAGTTAAATTACCTACTGCTGCACCAAACAAAACACCATTTTAAAGGAATAATTTCCATACACTCTATTCTGTAATAAGAGTTCACTTAGCTGCGAAACTAATTAAAAATGCGCAAGTCATTCCTTCAGGGACGGGCAAGTGGATTTGGCACATGTTGTGGCCATGTGACAGGGTAAACTGTGCCTGCTTCTGCGGGAGCACTCCAAACTTTTTCTCATCCTAGGTTTCTGTTCCAATTTGTATTGGGGCGCGGTACACGATTGTTGAAGCCAGAACAGTGCGAGCAGGTTGTGGGCTGGATGGCAGATATTACTTCCAGTCTGTTGACCAGCACATGGTCTTCCACATGGTCCAGTCTCACTAGCTAAGAGGCTGGACCACATAATCCTTATCCTGATCTTCCTTCCTCCCACCATAACAAGTCCGGAACAGCAATTACTGTTTGAAGCGGTGGATGATGATAAGACACAGTTGCCAACAGGTAAGCTTAAGATCACAACTCAGGAGGGGGATCAGATTGAGGAAGTGTAAGTGAGCACAGAGGGGAGGGATCCGTAACACTGCAACAGGGAGGAAGAGGCAGTGGCTTCACCAGAAGGAGAAGGCGCTCAACTATTCCCCAGACCACCACCATGCTGCCAGATCATAGGCCGAGGGTTCGGTGTTCCCCGATTTCGCTATTTTTTTTTCTGAAAGTCCTGAACACAAAAGGACAGTTATTTGTAGCATCTGCAGTACTAAGCGGAGCATCAACAGAATGCTCAAGCACATGTCAGCCAAGCCCCCCCCTTCCCCCCCCAGTAGGTGTTCAGATTGCCTATATAGAAAACCAGTGTCTGAGGGTAAAACAACTGCCACTTCCCCTGGGCTTATGTGCTTCCCAATCCGCTGTCCAGAGAGCAAGTGTGGATGCCTCCTCCCCTGAACCTATAATTGCACATATACAACGAACATCAGCAACCATGTCCGCTTCGCTGTCCCAGTGCAGCGTTCATTTGTCCATACCCAAGGCTTTGGAACGGAAGTGGAATACTTGGCCACCCATACACAAACCCAAACACTAAACAGCCACATTGCCAGACTACTCACCCTGGAAATGGTGCCATTTAGGCTTGTGGAGACTGAGTCTTTCCGCAACCTATTGCCAACAGCTGTCCCCCGGTACTCTGTCCCCAGCCACCACTATATCTCCTGGTGTGCCGAACTGGCCTTATCCAAGCACGTCTCCAACAACATGTCTCCTACTCTGACGCAGTTACTAGGAAGGTCCATTTAACCACAGACCTGTGGACAGGGATGCTACACTTCCCAGACAGCATACTGGGTGACCCTGGTGGAGACCGGGATAGAGTTGGACACCACACGTGCTTCCAACGCATAAAATAGAGGGACCAAGATCCATCATGGTTTCCCTCTCTTTGTACAATGTCGGTTAAGGGTGCTTTACATGCTGTGACATCGCTAGCAATAGCACCCGACTCCGTCGTTCGTGCGACATTTGGTGATCGCTGCCGTAGCGAACATTATCTTTACGGCAGTGTCACACGCACATACCTTGTCAGCGATGTCGCTGTGACCGCCGAACAATCCCTCCATCAAGGGGAGGTGCGTTCGGCGTCATAGCGACGTCACTGCGGCGTCACTAAGCGGCCGCCCAATAGCAGAGGAGGGGCGGAGATGAGCGGCCGGAACATGCCGCCCAACTCCTTCCGTCCTTATTGGCGGTGGACCCAAGTAAGGAGATGTTCATCGTTCCTGCGGTGTCGCACATAGCAATGTGTGACGCCGCAGGAAAGACGAACAACCAGCGGCATGGACCACCAATGATATTATGAAAAGGAGCGACGTGTCAACGATCAACGATTTTTGACGTTTTGCGACCGTTGATCGTCGCTCCTTGGTGTCACACGCTGCGATGTCGCTAACTGCGCCGGATGTGCGTCACTAATGACGTAACCCCGATGATATATCATTACCGATGTCGCAGCGTGTAAAGCACCCTTAAGCGATTAAAAGCAATTAGAAAAACAAAAGAAAAAACTCTGCATGTGAACTAAATGGGGGGGATGTTTATGTATTTTCTTTTTCATGTTGCCTTATATACAAGTCATTAAACAGGAAATAACCTTTAACATTTTTCCTGTAAAATCCAAATTTAGATGTGGTTTTGTAGCTTTGTCACACTATAAAAGTGGTGTAATACGCTGACATTATTTCCAGAAACCAGCTGAGTCAGAAATTCATCCAGACATTCTCCACATGCTGTTCCCGTTCAGTTTCAGCACTTCTCCATCCATTGCAGCATTTTTTTATTTGACAGTTCTCCCAGACCTACTTCCAATGTCCTCCAGAAAAATATTCCACGTTTCTCATTGACTTGCATTAGGTTCGTTATTTAATATGAAAAAACTGAACATTTTACTATTCACGCTGTGGCTATTTTAAAATCTTGAAGATTTCCCAGAAAAACGCTCAGGTCACCCATTGACTTGCATTAGGTTTGTTGTGCGTGACGAATACTGTATACAAGTATTCAGATAGCATAATCCGAACCCAAATAGTTCACTATTCACGCATCTATAGTCACAATCATTACGCCGAATGCTGGCACAACACATTGGCATGTAGCCGCAGCCTCAGAAATGAGGCTTCTAAGCTATTAACTCAGAATTACCAAGGTGTCTAAATTGGATTTCATAACTAGATGAATATTAAGTGCATGATTTAAATATATCCATTCCACAATCTACGTTCACTTTGGCACGTCAGACACACGATGTTTCTGGAATATTGAGTGTGTCGCAACAGCTTGTCTGAATTTTCTGTTCCAATACTGATTGTTCTGCCAATTCCCGCAATCAGGTAGGTGGGACCTCGCTTCACTGCACATCATGTACTGCAACAGGTCCAAGTGATCTTGTATGAGCATATAAAGTAGCCAGTTATAATTCACCCCACCCATGTTCGTATTCCACTATGCAGGCACTTCGCTTCAGGTGAAGCCATTACAGTACATTCTTCTGCTGACTGGTACGTGCTGGGCTTTTCTTTTCAGAAGACGCTCCGAGCCCAGCAATTAATTGCAGCCAGGTCCCATTGAGGACATCTGTAGCACCCAAGTTCAGGGTGTACATACAATATTTACACTCCCTACCATTCAGGAGATCTCATGCCAAAGGAGCCACACATTTCACCTATTGCATAACAATACATTACATTCTCTACCAACATCTGCAGTACAGTTTGATGGGCAAATCTCAACCATAATAAACCTAGATCAATAAAATATTGTATGCACATGCTCTGAAGGTTAATATCCATGCAGTGAAAAATCTGTGAAAATAAGCCCTTAAAAGGGCTTTTCCAACAATGGGACAATTTTATTTTTAATCTTAAAGTCATGGTGTTTGGGTATCCTCCTACTGCCACTGTACTGCAGAAGGTATTAGGCCACGTGCCCACGGGAGAAAATACCTGCAGATTTTGCTGCGGAATTTCGAGACAAATCCACAGGTTTACACAAGTACAGACACTCCCCATGTTATCTTATGGGATTTGGGGAGTTCTGTATCAATGCCGCGGTTTTTGCGGCTGCAGAAAATGCTGCGGATTTCCCGCAGCCACACATCACTGCATGTCAATTATTCATGCGGATTGTTCCTCGCGATCCCTATACTTACCTGCCTTGATTGAAGACACCGAGACTCTTCCTTCGGTGTAAAAGAGCAAGGCGGAACCTGCACGAGCTGCAATCATAGGACCGTACGAGCTCTGGTCATCTGACAGCCGGAGTTCGTCCAGGATCCGACCGGAAACCCAAGTTGCTGTGCGATACAGGCAAGTATGAACTCACCGATCACTCCAGCACTTTGCATTGAGGATGCAGTGGCCAAGCCATGGTACTATATCCTCAATGCAGAATGACCGCAGCATATCCGCAGGATCTCCGCACCAAAAATGCAGCACAACTCAGACAAAGTTGTGCTGCAGATTTCTGGGAGCTCCTACGGAATGTCCTGCAGGACACTTTCCCCATGAGCACATAGGGTCTGTGCACATGCTGAATTTGTCTTTTTTTTTTTCTTCCGGAGTAGATTTCACAAAACCTGAAGGATTGTCTAGTGCTAGCAAAGTGAATAAGATTCTTCAAATCATATGAAACCATTCCTTAAAAAAAAAAAAAAAATGCATCCAAATCTCCAGGCAGGAAACCACTGCTGCAGAAATGTGCAATTTTATTGCAATTTGTGACATATTTTTTTTTGTCATTGCTTTCAATGGTGAAAATTGATATGCTGCAGAATTTTTCCCTGAAAAAGGGGAAAAAAAAAAAAAAAATCAGATTTTTTTTTTTCCAGGATAAAAATCCTGAACATGTGCATTACACTTCAGCATTCTAAGACTTGCTGGCATAAGGATTTCCATGCGGATGTGAAAAACTATAGCAAGAGCACACAGCCTGAGTTTTTTTGCTGCAGTTAACCACTAATAAGTGAGGGGGGGGGAATTTTGTCAGAGAAGAAAGTGTGTTTTGATTCTATTCGAGAGAAAGTGCAGGAAAAAAAAAATCTAGTTTCTGAACGTGTCAATACCAAATGTGTTTTTATAATTTTTATTTTTAATGGGTCGAAAGGTCGATTTAACCTTTATTTTTAAAACATGTGACTTACTGTATGTTAGTCTCCTTAAAAGAAGGGGGGGGGGATTTCAATATTGTGATTGCGTGTACTATACACAGCAGTGCATCAGCACTGCTATGTATAGCAAAATTCACAATCAATGCTAGCTCGATGTTTGCCTTCACAGGAGAACCATCATGACAATCATGACAAGCACAGGAGTCTTCAGCACAACACTGGCTGTCCTGGAAACTGACCAGCACCAGTATGTAATAGGCACACCAATGGGCATATAGGATGGCCCACTTGTGCCAGGGCATGTGAAATGCCACTGTCAGAGTGACAGTGGCATTTAACATGTCAACAGCCACAGGAGGACCTCTCAATTTGTGGCTGTTAGAGGCAGAGGGCTGAATCAGATGGACAGGTCTGATCACATGCTCCACCAGCAGCCATTTTACAGAATGGAAATTATGCACCCTGAGGAAAGCTGCAGTAACGAGCAGGAGGAGAACCTGTCATAGGCCAGAATCACACTTGTGAGAGACTCGCGCTAGTCTCGCATCGCATCACCCGGCATGGCCGCACACTCCCCAGATAGGAGCGGGATGGCAGCATGTATTTCTATGCAGCTGAGAAGCTCCTGTCCGGAGAGCATCAGGCCGTGCCGGGTGATGCGATGCGAGACTCGCGCGAGTCTCTCACAAGTGTGACTCCAGCCATACTGGTATATTGTAAGTGCCTCAAAATCATATTCAAACACATCTGTGAAAATAGAGTGTGGCCAGCCCAGTAACCTACTTTTGCAGCCAGCGTTGATGGTGCAGCACAGAGGCAAATGGTGTAACATTTTTAATGAAACCCAAATTACTACATTTTTTAGCCACAAAGTGGAGAAAAAAACCCAGCAAGGCTTGAGAACCCCCTTTAAAGACCAAGAAGCAATAATTTGTATGAAATTTGCACAAAGTTTGCACAAATCTTAACCGGCTATCCAGCTAGACACGGAAGCAAATCCACCATGAACCAATGAAGACATGCACTCACTTCCTCCACTTCCATATTTATTAAAATGACCAAACGGGAATCGTTTCAATGTTTCATATAAAACGATGCAATGTCAGCAGCTGATAACAGGAGAGCTAAAGACAACTATGTTGCAGATTGAGACTTGTTTAGTGCGGCTGAATATCCAGGAAGCAAGGGGCAAATCTTTGATCCTTCTGTAGTTACTGAGAGAATCCAATGACTCCACAGGCGAGACGCCTTCCAGCATTGCCAGTTACCAGACTCTCCTCATTACCTCCTTTCCCCAAGTCATCTTCATTCTCATGGACCTGGAGAGGGGAGGTGAAAAAAAAAAAAAAAAAAAAAGTTATATCAGAATATAAAGTGTGATAAGATACTCCTATCTGAATGATGCCTAAAGTGCAGTGAGGGCTCAATCTCTTCCAGAATATCAGACAAACCTGCAATCTCCCTGACAATTGGTGCTGCCAACTTCAATTGTGGTCATATTTAGTAATCAGATATGTATGAGACCTGGATTATTTGGAGTTGTGCCATATTACTCTACAGTACAGTAATCAGGAATAATGCATCATGGTTATTGCAGCCGTAAAGCAGTGACATCTGCTTAGAGGGAGGTTTAATGCCTTCCTGACATTTGATTCACTAGTATGTTCAATGTCAGGTCCTGGTCTGATGATGCAGGCTGAATGCCTGCGACATCTTCCTCTTACAACAGCAGTTGGAGCACGGCTCTGCCCGGCACGGTTACTGCTAAATATTGCTGTCCATTACTGACAACAGCATTCCTGTCCTGCTGTCATTTAAATAGGTCACTTTCCAATAACTGCAGCCACTTTATATAACACTACAATCTCTGCAGCTCTTGAATTGGCCGCCCTCCCCCCACCCTCACACATAACAAAAGTCGCACAATCAACAGGCAACCTTGGCACACGAGCCAGACTACTACAGAACTGAGACTGGGTTCCAGAATTGCTGAGCGCAGATGGAAGAGGTCTCATTCCACTGAGCCCTACATTGCATATAAAGAGTCCCTCACCACTTTCAAGTCCACACTCACTGCTGCAAGACAAACCTACCTCTTATCGCTCATCCTCTCTCAACCCTAAAATGCGATTCAATACTTTCAATTCTTTCCTCCGTTCCCCAGCACCACCTCCCTCTCCTCTCAGCTGAAGGCTTTGCCTCTTTCTTCAAGCATAAGATTGATAACATCAGAGCAAGCTTTGGCCCACAATTCCCACAGCCCCTCATCATAGCTACTCCACCCTCTTTCTCCAAATCCAGCTTCACCACGACAGAAGATCATCTCTCTACTCTCAAGATCATATCTAACCACCTGGGCACTTGACCCGCTGGCGTCGTACCACATCAGCGCAGTCCTCATCCCGACCTTAATCCATCTCTTCAACCTATCATTATCAACTGGTGTATTCCCTTCATGCTTTAAATATGCTTCGATCACACCCATCCTCAAAAAGCCCTCCCTTGACCCATCCTCTGTGTCTAGCTACGACCCCATATAACTTCTCCCCTATGTCTCAAAACTACTGGGACAGCATATCCATCTTGAACTGTCCTCATACCTCTCCTCCTGCTCCTTCTTTGACCAGCTACAATCTGGCTTCCGACCGCATCACTCTACTGAAACTGCCCTAACTAAAGTTACCAATGACTTACTAACCGCCAAAGCCAAGCGACACTATTCTGTCCTCCTCCTGGATCCGTCCTCTGCCTTCAACACAGTGGACCATTCCCTCCTACTACAGATTCTCTCATCTCTGGACATCACAGACTTGGCCCTATCTTGGATCTCTTCATACCTAACCGACCGAACTTTCAGCGTTTCCCATTCTCTCACCACTTCCTCATCCCACCCTCTATCCGTTGGTGTCCCCCAAGGTTCAGTTCTTGGACCCCTGCTGTTCTCCATCTACACCTTCGGCCTGGGACAGCTCGTAGAGTCCCACAGCTTTCAGTATCATCTCTATGCCGATGATACACAGATCTACCTCTCTGGACCTGACATTACCCCTTTACTAACCAAAATCCCACAATCACAATATCTGTCTGCTATTTCACCCTTCTCTACATAATTCCTAAAGATTAACATGGACAAAACAGAATTCATGGTCTTTCCTCCTCCTTATTCAACTCCTCCACCAAGCCTATCCATCAAAGTTAATGGCTGCTCACTCTCCCCAGTCTCACAAGCTCGTTGCCTTGGAGTAACCCTAGACTCTGCTCTTTCCTTGAAGCTGCACATCCGAGCCCTCTTCACCTCATGCCGACTACAACTCAAAAATATCTCCTGGATCCGTGTGTTCCTTAACCAAGAATCAGCAAAAACATTAGTACATGCCCTCATCATCTCCCGCCTCAACTACTGCAACCTCCTGCTCTCTGGCCTCCCTTCCAACACTCTTACACCACTCCAATCTATAGTAAACTCTGCGGCCCGCTTACTCCACCTCTCCCCTTGCTATTCCCCAGCCTCACCACTCTGCCAATCCCTTCACTGGCTTCCCATCACCCAACGACTCCAGTTCAAAACAAACCATGACATACAAAGTCATCCACAACCTGTCTCCTCCTTACATCTGTGACCTAGTCTCCCGGTACCTACCTGCACGCAACCTCAGATTCTCACAAGATCTACTTCTCTACTCCTCTCTTATCTCCTCTTCCCACAATCGCATACAAGATTTCTCCCGTGCCTTCACCATACTCTGGAACGCTCTACCCCAGAATATCAGACTCTCTCCTACCGTGGAAAGCTTCAAGAGAAACCTGAAGACCCATCTCTTCCAACAAGCCTAGAAACTACAATAACCCTCAGTCCAGTACACCACTGCGTAACCAGCTCTGTCCTCACCTATTGTACCATCACCCATTCCCTGTAGACTGTGAGCCCTCGCGGGCAGGGTCCTCTCTCCTCCTGTACCAGTCTGTTTTGTATTGTTGTATTAGTTTTTATGTATACCCTTTTCACTTGTAAAGCGCCATGGAATAAATAGCGCTATAATAACTGATAAATAATAATATTACATTCCTTTCTGTTACTCACCACTACTGTGCGACCAATGACGCTGAGCGGTCCTTTCAGTGAAATTCGCTTATCTTTTATCTCAAATTCGGCCTTGCCATTGCTGGAGCGGATGTTCCCAAGATCCCCGACATGCCTGAGGGAAACAATTATAAATTAGAGATTATGTAAGGATGAACAGCAATCAAGTCACTCTCCTCCCTGCTGCAATTTACAGAATGTCCTACAGGCCACCTTAAAGGGTAAGGTCTGGGACTTTTATATTGATGGGCAGCCAGACTGATGGGCCTATGACATTTTGTAAACTGCACCCCTCTAAGTGCTCAGAACCACATCCTATAAGTTTAACCCTTCAGGTACTTCACATTAAAGAAGTGTGGAAAGAAAACTTGAACATTTTATTTTCCCCCACAAATCTTGCTTTAGCCCCAATTTTTCAAGGGTAACAGGAGAAATTGCACAACAAATTGTATGGTGCATTATCTCAGAGTACACCAATACCCTATATGTGGTGGAAAACTACATTTGAGGGACAGTGCAAAGGGAGGAAGCGGCATATTGAGTTCAGATTTAGTTGGAATGGTTTAGAGTGCCACATTGGCAGAGCCCCAGACAGGCCAAGAAACAAATACCCCCATAAGTGACCCAATTTTACAAATCATCCCTTAAATTCATCTAAAGGTGCAGTGAGCATATTCACTCTTCATGTGTGTCCCACATAAAACATAAGGATAAATTCTTGCTCAGGCCAGACCAAGACCCGAGCCTCCACACTGGTTCCTGCACGGAATATGAGCACCAGATCAGCGAGCAAGACCGCAACACGTGACCAGAGTCTGATATAACAAGTATCCATAATTTGATTTAAGTTCTGTGCAATTAACCTTTGAACAATAAAGATGTCAGTGAGCAAAAACTGTAGCAATACACAGTAATATAGTGCATAGTTCAATCACCTCTCTTCATCGCTTGGAGCACCGTGCGTCTTGTCATGTGGATTGAAGTGTGGCCCGACACTGATACAGCCTGCAGAGACAGGACAGGGTCTAGGTTACATGCATATATGCTGGATGATAGAAGTTAGGCATTTAAAGCACCACTCCAGCAGGTTTCTCTTTATCTCAGCGCTGAGTGGTACTTTAAATCTAGTCCCCTGCAGCCAACGTCATCTGTTTCCAATGTTGCTCTGGTCAGCCTCTGGAGATCTGTGTGACCTGCTGACCGCTCCAGTGTTTCATGAAGCATGGTGGATGTCACAACTCAGTACAAGTCTATGAGAGCCTCGTTCTGGCTCAGTTGCATTGTGCGACTGACAACTTCTGTCTTTCAACCTGTCAGAAGTTATGGGCACAAGATGCCACCAAAGGGACCAAAGCAACACTGAAAAACGGATGAAAATGCCGGAGAATAAGTAGAAAGGGGGACTTAGACTTAAAGGTAATCTGTCACCCACCTATGACCGTTTTAAGCTTACTATGGGCATATAGGTAATAGGATGCTGAAAGTAGTCTTACCTGTATGCCTCACAGTAGATGCCTTGTTCCAGAAATGTTACCTTAAAATTGCCATATGCAAATTAGCCTACCAGGCTACTAGGCGTTGGCTTCCCTGGAAGAAATCCCTGCCTCCCTGCTTAGTTATCCTTCTTGTCACCTCCTCAACATCAGTGTGTCTGATGTTTTTGTCAAGCAGCAAATCCCGCATGTGCACTGTAGAGTGTTCTTTGGCCTGATTTTCACACACCCTCCCCCCTACACCATTGAATCTACTACACATGCACTGGTGGCTTGGCTCCACTTCCATTATCAGTGCACTGTTGAAACTCCTCCCGTCCATCCATGCAGTTGTATACATGTGTGTCCGTCCAACCATCCATGCACGTGTATACATGTGTGTCCGTCCAACAATCCATGCACGTGTATACGTGTGTCCGTCCAACCATCCATGCACGTGTATACATGTGTCCATCTATCCATCCATGCATGCACGTGTATACATGCGTGTCCATCCACGTGTATACATGCGTGTCCGTCCATCCATATTATATGTCCACATACAGTATATATATATATATATATATATATATATATATATACTGTATCTATCCCCACCCATGCGTGGATACAGTATATGTATGTGGATGAGTGAAGGAAAAGAGGGACCGCACTCCGTACCGCTGTGCAGGAATCTTTAGTTTATTAGACGGTGCAGGGTAAAAAGCAGGAGACGAGCTGTGAGCTGGCTCCCAGGTAGAGGACGACAGCTGTTTCGCCTAACTAATTAGGCTTCCACAGGTCCAACAATTGATGGACTCATCATTCACTCATCCATCGGTACCTGGACTTTGCTTCTGGACGAGCACCCCCGCTCAGGATACGGTAATTCACAGCCCTCTACGAGCACACATGCGTTTTCGCTGAGTGACATACAGTGGTGCAGCACCCTCTCTATCTTACAGTATATGTATGTAATTATATATATCTGGCCATCCATCCATGTATATGCATGTGTCTGCCCATCCATCTATCCATGCGTATATATGTGCGTCGGTACATCCATGCATGCATATGTCGCGGGCGGAGGAGGGGACGCTGCGCTCTCCCACTGCTCGGGTCCGGCTGCTGCTGCCGCTGCTCGGTGGTGGCTCGAGCGGTGGGCCGGATCCCGGGGACTCGAGCGGCGTTCCTCGCCCGTGAGTGAAAAGGGTGGGGATTGATTGTGGGGATTGGATATTGTCCGTGACGCCACCCACGGTTGTGGTGATATTGGTGACACCACCACTGCTCTGGACGGGGATCCCGGGAGCGATGGCAGGGAGCAGCCTGGATGTTAGTTCTCCCCTCCGTGGGTAGGGATGGTTTGGTTGTCCCGGGGCCCGGTGATGGGGGTAGGGGTGAATGGCAGGCGGGTTACGGGGCCTGGTGAGGTGCAGGGTCGCGGGGGCAGCGCTGTGCCGCATGGCACTGTGGTACTCACTCAGCCAATGATGAGGACACAGTTCTCGGTAAACAAACGGCTGGATGGACGGGTCCCACAGACGGCTGCGGTGTTTCTCCTCCCAGCAGGTTGATGGTGACTGCCTTTCCCTGCACCTGTCAACGTGTACGGTTCCAATGGGTTCCCACCGGTAACCCGCTCTCCCAGCTTGGATGGGTGCTGAAGGAGCCCCTTTTGCCCGCAGGCTCTGGCCCTGGGAACTTTAGCCTTGGCGGTGACTGTGTTTCCCTCTCTCGATTGGACTGTTGCCTTCTGTCGGGACTTGGCTGCTGGGAAACCCAGGAGGTTCCCTTCGCTAACGGATTTGGCAAATTCACGGCGACTCCTAGCCTTGCCGGGGTCCGTAAGCCCCTGCCGGATGGTGCTGGCTTCTCTTTGCGTACCGGTCCGGTACCGCCGGGCCACCGCCCGTTCACGGTCCTTACGGCTGGCTCCAATAGGCCTCTCCTGCAGACGGTCACCACCGTCTGCCAACCTTGCTGATCTGTCCGGGCCACACACCCGGACCAACTTCAGGCTTCTCTACTGCCACTTTCCTCCTTCCACTTGTACTTTTCCCGCCTCCAGGACTGTGAACTCCTCGGTGGGCGGGGCCAACCGCCTGGCCCACCCCCTGGTGTGGACATCAGCCCCTGGAGGAAGGCAACAAGGGTTTCTGTCTGACTTCGGTGTGCCTGACCGGGAGTGTGGGGTGTGTTGGTGTTGTGCTTGTGACATCCTGGCTTGTCCAGGGCGCCACACATATATGTGGGTCTTCAGCCCCAAAAAAATAAAAAATGTATGTATGGGTTTCAAAAATTGTGCTTTTGTAAAATAGACATGTGGAAAATGTTATTTCTTACCTATTGTGTGACATAACGGATTTAGGAGCATAAAATTGCAAAGTTTGAAAATTGCTAAATTTGCCAAGTTTCCGATATTTTAACAGATCGGCCTAAATTTTCAACCATCATGAAGTACAATATGTCAAGAAAAGTAATCACCGGGATCCATTGAAGCGTTCAGGGGCGTAACTATGGCAGTCACAGAGGTCACTTATGCGACCGGTCCCAGCAGATTAGGGGCCTGTGGCCGCCCTGCAGACCAGCAGCCAGCTCCTTTCTGTGATAGGAGCTGCGCTGTTCTGTCGCAGACCACGCGGCCACTATATGACCTGGCGCCGTCGCTGCTGACATCGGTTCCCCCTGCCCAGTGTCAGCGGTGGCACCGGGCCCCCCTCCCCTGTCATCGGACACAGAAATGATAAAGCATCGAGCGACCTGCGCCGCTCCATACTCCATCATTCTCCCCCTGTGCCTCAGCGGTGACTTCACTCCTGTGCGGCGCAGGACAAGACGCCGACCGGAGCAGCGAGGGAACAGAGGAGAGGTGAGCACTTATATATAAATATATATATATATATATATATGCATGTATATAATAAATATGAATGAATATATAAATATAATAAACATGAAGACACCTTATTCATGGACTATAGGATTGCATTATACTTGGAGGTCTATGGGGATGCATTATACATCATGGACAGCTGTTGTGAATATCATCAGAAATGTTGCTGTTCCCGAGAGTGTTTCTGGGCTCCCTCTGGTGGCTAGTGCTGGTAGTGAGTCTGATTCTGCATCTGTCGCTCAGACAGGTGCAGGAGATGATTGCTGTTCCAGGAAGCCTATGGAATCCAGCATGGGGGAATAAAGGAAGGCAGTTTCTGTCTAGCCTTTGCCGGTGATAATTGTTTCTGCTCCATGAGAAAATGTCCTGAATTTTGTCCTCCAGCCTTGAGGCTTTTGCCTTTCCTTGTAGGTTCTGTTTTTTGCATTTTTTCTGCTCCTTTTTGGATTCTCCAGGCTTGATTTCCACAGTGTTTTTTTCGTTCCTTTGCATCGGTTTTGTTTCCATGTCAACCTGGTCTGCAGCTATCCCTGATAAGCATTTTTTGTTTTTTCCTTCTGAAATTTAGTTAATTCTCATGCACCTTTTTGTTTCTTGCATGTGAATAAGAGCTCTCCCTGCACTTGGTTTGGAGGACAATTTATTCCCAGCAAGAAAGGGAGTTTTGCTCCGTCTGATCTAGAATTTATATTTTTTGTATCTCAAGATCTTGTGGTCTTCTGACCATAACAGACACCTTATACATGGAATATAGGGGTACATTATACATGGAGGAGTATGGGGCTGCATAATACCATGTGGAGGTTTATGGGGCTGCATTATAATACATATAGGACTATGGGGGCTACATTATAATATATGGAAGACTATGGAGGTACATCATAAAACATTGAGGACTGTGGTGCAGTAAAATATATGGAGTATTATGGGGTGCATTATAATATATGGAAAACTATGGGGTGAATTATAATACATTGAGAACTATGGGAAATTCATTAGAATTGGAGGGCTATGAGGGCTACTTTATACATGGATGACTATGGGGGTGCATTATAATATATGGAGGACTATGTGGTGCAGTAAAATATATGGAGTACTATGGGATGAGTTATAATACATGCAGAACTATAAGAAATGCATTATAATACATAGGACTATGGAGGTTCATTCTAATATGAAGAGTTATGTGGGACCCTTTATACTATATGGAAGGCTATGTGGGGGCCATTATAGTAGTTTGAGAACTATATATGAGGGGGGACATAGCATGGGATGGGAACGTTTTGTCCTGAGAAATAAAGGCACTTTCCCTCAGCAGTCAGCTTTCCCATGCTCTGCTATACATCTCTCAGCACCCATCTTTCCCATGCACTGATATGGGAAAGATGTATAGCACAGCATGGGGAAGCTGGGTGTGACGACAAGATGGATATATAATAATAATATTTATTCACTTATGTAGCGCTATTAATTCTACAGCGCTTTGCATACAATGGCAACACTGTCCTATCAGTATGGTTTTGGAGTGTGGGAGGAAACCGGAGTACCCGGAGGAAACCCACGCAAACACGGGGACAACATACAAACTCCTTGCAGATGTTATTATTATTATTATTATTATTATTATTATTAAGTTTAATTTCTATAGCGCCAACATATTCCGCAGTGCTTTACAATTCAGAGGGGACATGTACAGACCATATGAGACAATACAAAATAACAAAATTAAGATACCAGGAGGAGTGAGGGCCCTGCTCATAAGCTTACAGTCTATGAGGAAATAGGGGAGGCACAAAAGGGAATGGGGGAGAAAAGCTTGTCATATATGGTCCAGCCATTGATTCAATAGGGTATTCAAAAGCAGCTGCATGAACCCGTCGGTGAGAATTTATACAGGTACAGGGGACAAGAACTGGAAGTAAATTTTTTGAAGGGCAGAAAGGGACTACATTAGATCAGGGAAGTGAGGTGATAGGCTAGTCTAAAGAAATGCGTTTTTAGGGCCCGCTTAAAGGAGTGGATATTGGGAATTTATCGGATTGGTCTTGGTAGTGTGTTCCAGAGCATAGGCGCAGCTCGTGAGAAATCTTGAAGACGGGAGTGGGAAGTTCGAATTGTTGAGGATGTCAGTCTTAAGTCATTAGCAGAGCGGAGGGCACGGGTGGGGTGATAGACAGAGATGAGGGAGGAGATGTAGGGTGGTGCGGAACCGTGGAGAGCTTTGTAAGTGAGAGTGATAAGTTTATATTGGATTCTGTAACGGATAGGCAACCAGTGCAATGACTGGCACAGAGCAGAGGCGTCAGTGAAGCGGTTGCAGAGGAAAATGATCCTGGCTGCGGCATTCAGGATGGATTAGGGAGGGGAGAGTTTAGTAACAGTGAGACCAATTAGTAAAGAATTACAATAATCCAGGCGAGAATGAATGAGAGCGACAGTAAGTTTTTGCAGAGTCAACGGTAAGAAAAAGTCGAATTATTGAGATGTTCTTGAGGTGGAATTGACAAGAACGAGCAAGTGAGCGAGTGTTGGGAGTGAAGGAGAGATCGGAGTCAAATATAACCCCAAGACAGCGGGCATCCTGCTGGGGCGTAATAGTAAAATCACACACAGAAATGGTAATATTGGGTTTCGGAAAGTTAGGAGAGAGAGGAAACAGAAGAAGTTCAGTTTTTGACAGGTTCAGTTTTAGATAGGAGGGAGGACATGATGTTGGAGACAGTGGACAATCGGTAGTATTTTGTAATAGTGCAGGGGTGATGTCAGGAGAAGATGTGTACAGTTGGGTGTCATCAGCATAGAGATGGTACTGGAAACCAAATCTGCTGATTGTTTGTCCAATAGGGGCTGTGTATAGAGAGAATAGGAGGGGGCCTAGGCCTGAACCCTGAGGAACCCCGACCGTAAGGGGGAGAGGAGAGGAAGAGGAGCCGGCAAAGGATACAGTGAATGAGCTGTTAGAGAGGTAAGAGGAGAACCAAGAAAGAACGGTGTCCTTGAGCCCGATAGAGCGGAGCATAGTGAGGAGGAGCTGGTGATCCACAGTATCGAATGCAGCAGAGAGATCCAGGAGGATCAGCAGGGAGTAGTGACCATTAGATTTAGCTGTTAGTAAATCATTAGAGACTTTAGCAAGAGCAATTTCAGTAGAATGTAAGGAGCGGAAACCGGATTGTAGAGGGTCAAGGAGAGAATTATCTGACAGATAGCGGATTAAACGGGAGTGGACCAGACGTTCCAGGAGTTTGGAGATGAATGGGAGATTAGAGACAGGTCTGTAGTTAGCGGCACAATTTTGGTCCAGGGATAGTTTCTTAAGTAATGGGTGTATGCTGGTATGTTTGAAGGGGGAGGGAAAGACACCAGAGGAGAGAGAGATTGAATATTTTAGTTAGGTGAGTGGTGACAGCTGGGGTGACAGATTTAAGGAGATGTGAGGTAATAGGGTCACTGGTGCAGGTAGTAGGGCGAGAAGATGCGAGGAGCCTGGTGACTTCTTCTTCTGTGACTGGATCAAAGAGTGAAAGTGAGCTAGATGAAGTGTAGGAGGGCAGACAATGTGCGGTGTTATGAGCCTGGGAGGAATTTTCCTGGCGTATATGGTCAATTTTTTTCTTTAAAATAATTGGCCAGGTCATCTGCACTGAGGTTGGTGTTTGGGGACAGAACTCTTGGTCCTAGGAGGGAATGGAAAGTATCAAAGAGTCGTTTCGGATTGTGGGCTAGAGAGGTGGTGAGGGTGTTGAAGTACGCTTGTTTGGAGAGGTGGAGGGCAGCATTGTATGTTTTGAGCCTAAACTTATAATGGATGAAATCTTCAGCCAGATTGGATTTTCTCCACAAACGTTCAGCGCACCTGGAACACCGCTGGAGAAAGCATGTTTGCAACGTATGCCAGGGCTGCTGTCGTCTGCGCCGAGTTGCTCTGTGTGTAGCAGGTGCATCTTCATCTAGGGCGCTCTGTAGGGTGTCATTATAATGTTTTACAGCTGAGTCAGGACATGAGAGGGAGGATATTGGGGCCAGTGATGACTGCAACTTCTTCAGAAATTTCTGGTTAATGGCATGTATATTCCTATATGGGAGGTAAGTGGGGGGTGTCCTGAGTGGGTTGACAGCTCTTGACCAAGAATGAAAGAAGATTGTGGTCAGAGAGTGGGAGAGGGGAGTTAGTGAAATCATGCACTGAGCAGAGACGGGAGAAGACCAGGTCCAGCATATTCCCACCTTCATGTGTAGCAGAGTTAGTTAGTTGTGAAAGGCCAAGAGAGGAGGTTAGAGATAAAAGATGAGTGGCAGCTGGGGAGAGGGGATCATCAATAAGAATATTAAAGTCCCCCATGACAAGAGTGGGGAGGTCACAGGCTAGAAAATGTGGAAGCCAGGTGGCGAAATGATCCAAGAACTGACTGGTTGGGCCTGGAGGGCGATATACAACTGCTACTTGCAGGGAGAAGGGTCTGTAAAACGACAGTGTGGACCTTAAAAGAAGGGAAGATAAGTGAGGGAACAGGAGGGATGACCTGGAAAGTGCAGTTTGGGGAAAGCAACAGACCAACACCTCCACCTGATCTGTTGTCAAGTCTAGAGGTGTGAGAAAATTGAAGGCCACCATATGAGAGCAGCAGCTGCGGTGGTGTCTGACTGCTGAATCCAGGTCTCAGTAAGAGCCAGGAGGTTGAGGGAATTGGAAAGGAAGAATGTTATGATCCGGAACCATGGAAGACCACCATAAATCATTGATAAAAGGTGACAAGAGCATTGGCAACTAATCTGGCCGCCATCCCCTTACTAACCATCACAACTAGAAGTAGCCGAGGGGTGAACTAACATCCTGTGCACCGCGAACCCAGCCGGAGAACTAGCTATCCTAAAGGAAGGAAAGATGGATAACTCTCTACCTCAATAAATAGATAAAGAATAGCAAGCCCCCCACATTCAAAGACTGCGGTGATATAGGAAAACACAATACACAGATAGATGATAGGATTAGCAAAGGTGAGGCCCCCACTGACTAAAATAGGAAAGGACAGGAAAGAGGCTGATGGTGGCCAGAGAAAAACCCTTCAAAATTCCTGATCGTGCGATCTGAGGGCCTTTTTGTGCTATCTGCACTCCGTCCTATACCATGCGCTCTTGTCATACCAATGAACAGAAAACAGGAATGATTACAAATTCAAAAAGCCACAAACACATGGACTAATAGGAGCAATACTCCAAACATAACTGCAGGAAGTTTCCCAGCTAAGCAACGGAGAGGGAAGATCTCTGCATGCAAATAAACTGAAAACAACCACAGCAAATGACAAACTCAGATAAGAGTAAAAGAACCAAACAACAAAGAGCAAAGCACTTATCTGGGGTAGATGTGGTATGGAGCAGGATAAAGCAGGCTGGTGAACAAAGAACAACTGACATCCGGCATAGCCTGCTATCAGACCAGGATTTAAATAAGCAGAGAATTAGCAATGGAAATGCCCATTGCTCAACACTCCTGGTCTCTGTCCAAACCATTCCTGGCCACAAGAGGGAGCCTCCCAGCAGCCAAAGCATAACTGACATTCACAACAGAAGAAGTCATGGATGAAGGAGTTTGTTACATGCTGAGCGTGAGTTCCAAAGGGCACAGTTAAAAGAGAGAAGAAAGAGAGAGAAAAGAGTCCTGAGTGGGACTAGAACCCAGGACCCCAGCGCTGCAAGGCTGCAGTGCTAATTACTGAGCCACCGTATGGGTGCTGATAGAGGGATTTCAGGACATGAGAAACCTGAGTGCTGTGGGTAAGAACCACGTATCAGCGTCATTATCCTGTACCCCGAGTGTCTGTGTAAGTGGGGGGTGCCCAAATCCAAACTTTGCACCGGGGCCCATCAAACTCTAGTAACGCCACTGCGCCTGGTCATTTATGTGAAAATGGACTCTGGGTAAAGGGGCTAATTGAAACCCTTCTCTTGAACCATCAGGTTTCACCTGGTAGATAAAGCATTACATTAGTTTTTCTTCTTCCTTGGTGTAAAAACTGCACTGATCAAAAACCAGAATATAATTTTTTTTATATATATATATATATATATATATATATATATATATATATTATACACACATACATACATACACACACACACACACACACACACACACACGTTGTAGTACTCCCTTATTTGTGAACAGTAAAGGGGACAGCAGGACATAATACCACAGTGTGGTTTATATCACTCACCATTAGTGTTATCTCCAAAAGCATGGATATGGAAGCCGTGAAGCCCATCGGTCAGACCAGTAATCGTGCCCTTCACAGTCACTTCATTATTCTGTAAACAAAAATACGTAATAGAGATATATATTCTCTATCTTCTACAGTGTCTTACCACTTAGTCTCAAACTGTAAACTGGAAAATGAAGAGCTGCTTGGACTCATTCAATTCCTTTAGCAAACTACCACATGGCCGCTTATAACATTAGCCCGCGGCTCAGATAGATCCACATTGCAGCCAGCTTGTTGCAGATGCACTTGAGAACCAGCAGATCTCCCTTCACGATCACGCACCCCTAATCCTGTGCTATTCTGCTTCACCACACGTGAACTTAAAAAGTATTCAAAACAGAATGTAAATCTTACGGTTGCTGCGAGCACTGGAGACTATGTCCAGATTTCTTGCTACTGCACATGTGCGAGCGCTGGAGACTAAGTCCAGATTTCTTGCTACTGCACATGTGCGAGCGCCGGAGACTAAGTCCAATCTTGGAGCCATTGCACATGTGCGGGTGACATCATCGCTGACACGAGGTCACATGTCTCTGACACCTTCTATGCCGATTGGTCGCTGGTCATGTGCTTGTGACGTCTTGCTCGGTGATAGGCCAGCATGACGTCACTCCTGTCGTTCTGGCAGCGGATTGGCTCTGGTGTCCTCCATCTTGGATGAGGCACAGAGTCTATATAAGACCCTGACACACGCCGCATGGTGCTCAGTCCTCTTGGTTCATGCATATGAGTAGACGCTCTGTGCGCGTTCCTCTAGGCATTCCTCTGTCTATGCTAGGTGAGCGCTACCGGCAGGGTAGCGTTCTTATACCTTACAGCTTCGGCTGCTGTCCGTATCCTTACCTCTTAGGGGAGCGGACATAGGCAGGTGCCTGAGGCACATGGTCTGGCTGGGCCTTGTGATTCTACTCGTAGGTGGACGTTGCCGCTAGGGTAACGTTCCTTATACTGCGTCTGGCAGTTGTTCGTATCCTCGCACACTAGGGGAGCGAACAGAGGTAGGAGCTTTGTGCGGCTTACGCTGCTGTTCGTCTCTTTTGCACCACTAGAAGAGCGGACCTAGGCAGGTGCCATATCTAGTGGTTCGTGTCCTCGCACACTAGTGGAGCGAACGCAGGTAGGAGCTTTGTGCGGCTTACGCTGCTGTTCGTCTCTTTTGCACCACTAGAAGAGCGGACCTAGGTAGGTGCCATTTCGCACACATTGCCTTTGTCTCTGTGATTATTAACAGAGATCATTCCACACACCCTCCAAGTAAGGGAGGAATTGCTTTACTTTCTTATTATATCCTTCTGTGAGTTAACAGAGGTATTGCACTCTGCCATAGTCTGCAGCAAAGTCTTTGCACGGTGGACCCTGACTGTCTGATACTCCTTTCGGTTATTATCAGACAGCCCCCCGTAACAGTAAATGAAACCAGAGCTGGCAAGAAACATTACCTGGCCATATCAATTTCTAACCCACTGAGCCATTTTTTGTTTCTTTCTTAAAAGGGGTTTACAAGGACTTATTAAATGGGGTTAAGAACTAGAAGGCAGGTGGTTGCTAACTACCTTCCTATTCTGCATGGAGAGGTCTCAGCCGGCAATTACACATCTCACCAAAAGAACAGTACCTTTCTTATGGTTTGCTCTGTTGATGAGATGTCATTATACAGTGGGTACGGAAAGTATTCAAACCCCTTTAAATTTTTCACAGTTTCATTGCAGCCATTTGGTAAATTCAAAAAAGTTCATTTTTTTTCCCTATTACTGTACACTCTGCACCCCATCTTGACAGAACAAAACCAGAAATAGAAATTTTTGCAAATTTATTAAAGAAAAACTGAAATATCACATGGTGATAAGGTTTCAGACCGTTTACTCAGACACTCATTTAAGTCACATGCTGCCAATTTCCTTGTGATTCTCCTTGAGATGGTTCTACTCCTTCATTGGAGTCCAGCTGTGTTTAATTAAACTGATAGGACTTCATTTGGAAAGGCGCACACCTGTCTATATAAGACCTCACAGCTCACAGGGCATGTCCCACCATATGAGAATCATGCGGTCAAAAGGAACTGCCCAAAGAGCTCAGAGACAGAATTGTGGCAAGGCACAGATCTGGCCAAGGTTACAAAAGAATTTCTGCAGTACTCAAGGTTCTTAAGAGCACAGTGGACTCCATAATCCTTAAATGGAAGAAGTTTGGGTCCACCAGAACTCTTCCTAGACCCAGACGTCCAGCCAAACTGTGCAATCTTGGGAGAAGAGTCTTGGTGAGAGAGGTAAAGGAGAACCCCAAGATCACTGTGGCTGAGCTCCAGAGATGCAGTAGGGAGATGGGAGAAAGTTCCACAAAGTCAACTATCTCTGCAGCCCTCCGCCAGTCAAGCCTTTATGGCAGACTGGCCCGACGGAAGCCTCTCATAGTTTCATAGTTTTTAAGGTTGAAGGGAGACTCTAAGGCGGGCTTTGCACACTACGACATCGCAGTTGCGATGTCGGTGGGGTCAAATTGAAAATGACGTACTTCCGGCATCGCATGCGACATCGTAGTGTGTAAAGGTTCGATGATACGATTACGAGCAAAAAAGCGTCATAATCGTATCATCGGTGCAGCGTCGGCATAATCCATAATTACGCTGACGTGACGGTCCGATGTTGTTCCTCGCTCCTGTGGCTGCACACATCGCTGTGTGTGAAGTCGCAGGAGCGAGGAACATCTCCTACCGGCGTCACCACGGCTTCCGTAGGATATGCGGAAGGAAGGAGGTGGGCGGGATGTTTACATCCCGCTCATCTCCGCCCCTCCGCTCCTATTGGCCGCCTGCCGTGTGACGTCGCAGTGACGCCGCACGACCCGCCCCCTTAATAAGGAGGCGGGTCGCCGGCCAGAGCGACGGTCGCAAGGCAGGCGAGTCCATGTGAAGCTGCCGTAGCGATAATGTTCGCTACGACAGCTATCACAACGATATCACAGCTGCGACGGGGGCGGGGACTATCGCGTGCGACATCGCAGCATCGGCTTGCGATGTCGCAACGTGCAAAGTACCCCTAAGTCCATCTAGTTCAACCCGTAGCCTAACATGTTGATCCAGAGGAAGGCAAAAAAAAAACAATGTGTCAAACAGCTCCAATGGGGAAAAAAAATTCCTTCCTTCGTCCAAATCCGGCAATCAGACTAGTTCCCTGGATCAATACCCTGTCATAAAATCTAATATACATAACTGGTAGTATTATATTTTTCAAGAAAGGCATCCAGGCTCTGCTTAAATGTTAGTAGTGAATCACTCGTTACAACATCATGCGGCAGAGAGTTCCATAGTGTCACTGCTCGTACAGTAAAGAATCCTCTTCTGTGATTATGATTAAACCTTCTTTCCTCAAGACGTAGCGGATGCCCCCGTGTTCCAGTCGCAGGCCTAGGTGTAAAGAGATCTTTGGAAAGGTCTCTGTACTGTCCCCTCATATGTTTATACATTGTGATTAGATCCCCCCTAAGCCTTCGTTTTTCCAAACTAAATAACCAAGTTTAATAACCTGTCTTGGTATTGCAGCCCACCCATTCCTCTAATAATCTTGGTCACTCTTCTATCTACCTGTAAGATTATGCTATTTATAACCTTCTATACTTTTGCTATCAAGAAAAGCCTCCATTCCTCAGGTCTCCTTTTGCTGGCACACGTCCCATACAGGTGGCACACGTCCCATACAGGTGGCACAGGTCTCCTATTGCTGGCACACGTCCCATACAGGTGGCACAGGTCTATTGCTGGCACACATCCCATACAGGTGGCACCGGTCTCCTATTGCTGGCACACATCCCATACAGGTGGCACCGGTCTCCTATTGCTGGCACACATCCCATACAGGTGGCACAGGTCTCCTATTGCTGGCACACATCCCATACAGGTGGCACAGGTCTCCTATTGCTGGCACACATCCCATACAGGTGGCACAGGTCTCCTATTGCTGGCACACATCCCATACAGGTAGCACAGGTCTCCAATTGCTGGCACACGTCCCATACAGGTGGCACAGGTCTCCTATTGCTGGCACACGTCCCATACAGGTGGCACAGGTCTCCTATTGCTGGCACACGTCCCATACAAGTGGCACAGGTCTCCTATTGCTGGCACACGTCCCATACAGGTGGCACAGGTCTATTGCTGGCACACATCCCATACAGCTGGCACAGGTCTCCTATTGCTGGCACAAGTCCCATACAGGTGGCACTGGTCTCCTATTGCTGTCACACGTCCCATACAGGTGGCACAGGTCCCATACAGGTGGCACCGGTCTCCTATTGCTGGCACATGTCCCATACAGGTGGCACCGGTCTCCTATTGCTGGCACATGTCCCATACAGGTGGCACCGGTCTCCTATTGCTGGCACACATCCCATAAAGGTGGCACAGGTCCCATACAGGTGGCACCGGTCTCCTATTGCTGGCACATGTCCCATACAGGTGGCACCGGTCTCCTATTGCTGGCACACGTCCCGTACAGGTGGCACAGGTCTATTGCTGGCACACATCCCATACAGGTGGCACCGGTCTCCTATTGCTGGCACACGTCCCATACAAGTTGCACAGGTCTCCTATTGCTGGCACACGTCCCATACAGGTGGCACAGGTCTATTGCTGGCACACATCCCATACAGCTGGCACAGGTCTCCTATTGCTGGCACAAGTCCCATACAGGTGGCACTGGTCTCCTATTGTTGTCACACGTCCCATACAGGTGGCACAGGTCCCATACAGGTGGCACCGGTCTCCTATTGCTGGCACATGTCCCATACAGGTGGCACCGGTCTCCTATTGCTGGCACACATCCCATAAAGGTGGCACAGGTCCCATACAGGTGGCACCGGTCTCCTATTGCTGGCACATGTCCCATACAGGTGGCACCGGTCTCCTATTGCTGGCACATGTCCCATACAGGTGGCACCGGTCTCCTATTGCTGGCACACATCCCATAAAGGTGGCACAGGTCCCATACAGGTGGCACCGGTCTCCTATTGCTGGCACATGTCCCATACAGGTGGCACCGGTCTCCTATTGCTGGCACATGTCCCATACAGGTGGCACCGGTCTCCTATTGCTGGCACACATCCCATAAAGGTGGCACAGGTCTCCTATTGCTGTCACACGTCCCCCTGTGTTAGATATGGCCCCCATGCTGCTGCCCATAGTAAAATTAACACTTTACTTTACCTTCTCCAGTGCTGTCCTCCCTCGTGTCTCCCTCCGTGTGGTTGAGCACCAGCACTTCCTGGTTCTCGGTGTCGGTCATGTGATTGGCACAGCAGAGTGACATGATCTCTGCGTGCCTGATCACAGCATCAGCAGTGAGCGGGGAGACACCGGGAGACACGCTGGAGGAAGTAAGTAAAGCTCTTTTATTTTAGAATGGCCAGCAGCATGGGGGCCATATCTAACAAGGGGGGGGGGGGGGGGGGGGGTTGTGAACATGTGCGATCAAAGGGGGGCGCAGGCACATAATATGCGCCGCTCCCCCGGCCCATCACCGCGGTGCGGTTTCAGCATGGACAGCGGCTGTGCATATTATATGAGCGGGAGCAGGAGATCTCTCGCTGCCTCCAGCAGCCTTCACAAGCCTCTACCAGCGTCCACCAGCTCCCCCAGCACCACTCCGGAGTTGCCCCCACCTCCCTGGACCCGTATATTCGGATTATAAGACGAACCCCCTACTTTCCCCCCAAAATTTAGGGGAACAAAAGTGCGTCTTATAAAGCGAAAAATACGGTAAATACGCCACAATTTGGTGCTTCTCAGCAGCCGACACATCCTTTTTCTTTCCCATTTTGGCAAAAAAATGTAGGCTGCTTAATAATGTGGAACAGCCTTCTTAAGTAGTCTTGCCTTTATTTGGACACACCTGCCAAACTAATTCGCACAGGTATCTGCAATTGCTTTCAGTGATATAAAGAGCCCTGACACACATCACCATCAATGAGTTTAAATGACAAACAAAAAAAATTTCTAACCTTATCACTCCTAAACTCTTTTTGCATAATAATTTGGAACACAGTAGTCTGAAGCCACATGCACTCCTGAGCAAGCAGCTTCGCCAAGTGAAGAGTATAACCCGCACTGGAGGAGTGAAAGGCCCCAGGTTATAAAGGCCCTTAATTACCAGCTGGAGGAAAGGCTCCTCCAACCCGGCAAGGAAACAGAAAAAAAAACCGAAATCAAGCCCCTAAGGGCCGTTTCAGATCAGCGGTTTTCTGCCGCACTCCCAGATCCGGCACAAGGGCAGTACAGTACTTTACAGTTCACAGACAGTGCGGCAAGCCCTGGTCACAAGCTGGCACATGCTCCGGTCACATGACCACGTGTGCCCGGAGCTTGCCAGTGAACTGGATTGTACTGTACTGCCCTTGTGCCGGATCTGGGAGTGCGGCAGAAAGACGCTGATCTGAAACGGCCCTAAGAGACAGCGTTCATTAATGTCTGGACGATCGCCGGGCCCTTCTGCACCTGGTCCCAGCAGCAGCACCTGAAGGTCCAGACACATCCGTGACACTAGTGGAAGGAAGGAAAAAGATCCGGCACAACCTCTTCTCAGATAAAATCATCCAAACTTTATTTGTGAATATTAAAAAGTTCCATCCGTGAAACCAAAGGAGTTACTCCATGGAAACTTTACGCGTTTCGGACTACCGAATTAAAACAAAAGAGTCCTTAATCATAAGTGATTATGATTAAGGACTCTTTTTTGTTTTAATTCGGTAGTCCGAAACGCGTAAAGTTTCCATGGAGTAACTCCTTTGGTTTCACGGATGTTACTTTTTAATATTCACAAATAAAGTTTGGATGATTTTATCTTAGAAGAGGTTGTGCCGGATCTTTTTCCTTCCTTCCACTATTTCCAACCGGTTGGGACTTACTGGTAGATTCCAGGCACCCGCAAGGATCAGCAGCCCGGGCGGCAGGTGAGCTGAAGAAAATCCTTCGACATCCGTGACACTACCTGCCTGAAAGTACCAAGCCCCATATGGAAAAATAAGTGCTGGATAAAGCCTTTAAATCAAAACCATCAGTAGATTCAGGCTATTAAGTAGAGTCTTCCTGAGTACAATGTTTGTATTTTTTATTTTAAAGTCTCTTTTTAATAGTTTCCATAGCTCTATAACGCTTTGTAGGATTACATACAAGTTAGTGAAATTTTACACACTTTGTTAGGACCTGAACCCCAAATGAAGTCAACAATTGGACAGTTTGGGTCTCCACCCACATGCAGCCATAAACAGAGGACTTCCGGGTTCGAGTGGGAGGTGTCTTTCCATACTCTTTGCTGCACACTACATTTAATCATGCCGTTACCCCAAGTGTGAGACGTTCAAACACTGAGTGGCTTGCATTGGGCTGAGCACCGAGCGAACCCGAGCACAGCGATGTTCACGCAAATGGTGTTCACAAATAATGCAGCTGAACTCATTATCCAGAATTTTTTTTTTTTGCAAAGTCTGTTTCCTTCGAATGCCGAAACTCCTGTTCACTCATCTCGATACATTACTTTAAATGCCGGAGTGGTGCTTTTTTTTTTTTTTTTTTAATTACACCACTGGAGTGAAGCTTTAAATGCAAGTTCCCTGCCCTGTCTCATACACTCCTGTGGCAGAGTTCATCCATTTCCAGAGTTTCATAGAGTGTGCCAAGGTCACAACTCAATTGTATTTGAACCTCAGTCTGGCTCAGATACCTTGGGAGCTTGTGACAACTCCGGACTTCTGACAAGTCAGAAGTTATCATGAGATGGTGCCGTGGAGGTGAAAAACCATTAGAACTCTGGAGAGTTACTAAGGCTGCTTTCACACATCAGTTTTTTGCAATCAGGCACAATCCGGCGCTTTGCAGAAAAATCACATCAGTTTGTTTTTTTTTTGCAGCCGGGTGCGGTTTTTCCTCAGACTTTTTTTTTGCGCCGGATTGTGCCGCATGTACTTGCGTTTGATCCGTTTTTTGCCGGATGCGGCAAAAATTGTCACTCCAGCCAGGGCAAAAAAACTGCATAGCGCCGGGTGCGGCATGGTACATAATGAAAGTCTATGTGCGCCGGATACGGTGGCATGCGTGAAACACCGGTTTTTACTTCTGAGCATGTCCAGAAGTGATATAAATTCATTGCTTGTCAGAAAAATCAATCACTCAATCTCTCTCAAACTCACTCACTGACTCATTCACTCACCGATAACCGGCGCGGGGCTGCACGGCTGTCAAAGCTCTGGCGGCTTCTCCTGATTTGAAAATGCTGGCCGCCCATTATTCAATCTCGTATTCACTGCTTTCCCCGCCCACCGGCGCCTAAAATTGGTTGCAGTCAGACACGCCCCTACGCTGAGTGACAGCTGTCTCACTGCAACCAATCACAGCCGCTGGTGGGCGGGTCTATATCTTGCAGTAAAAAAATAAAAAAATAAATTTAAAAAAAACTGCGTGCAATCCCCCCCAAATTTTGATACCAGCCAAAATAAAGCCACACGGCTGAAGGCTGGTATTCTCAGGATGGGGAGCTCCACGTTATGGGGAGCCCCCAGCCTAAAAATATCAGCCAGCAGCCGCCTGGAATTGCCGCATCCATTAGATGCGACAGTCCCGGGACTCTACCCGGCTCATTTCGAATTGCCCTGGTGCGGTGGCTATCTGGGTAATAAGGGGTTAATCATGGCAGGCATCTATTAGACACCCCCAATGATTAACCTGTAAGTGAAAGTAAAACACACCCCCAAAAAAATCCTTTGGAATAAAAGACAAAAAAAACACCCTCTTTCACCATTTTATTAAAATCCCCAAATACCCCTGCAGGTCCGACGTAATCCACAGAGGTCCCACGACACTATCAGCTCTGCTACATAAAGCTGACAGGAGCGGCAGTAGAACACCGCCGCTCTCTATCAGCTCCACACAGCAACTGAAGTGAAATGCGGTGTGCACGGTGATGATGCCTGCGGTAGTGCCCGCAGTGATGATGCCTGCGGTAGTGCCCGCGGTGATGATGCCTGCAGTAGTGCCCGCAGTGTGCATGGTGATGATGCCTGCGGTAGTGCCCACGGTGATGCCTGCGATAGTGCCCGAAGTGTGTGGTGATTATGCCTGCGGTAGTGCTGGGGTGTGTGCGGAGATTATTGGGTCTCAGCATTTAAAAAATAAAAATCTTCCGTTTTTTTACCGGATCCGTCGCATCAGTTTTTACACAATCTGAGACGGATCCGTTGCATCAGGCAAAAACCAGATTGTGCCTGATGCAAAAAAAAAAAAACTGATGTGTGAAAGCAGCCTAATACCAGAGTCAGAGTGCTTCGATTTAGAATACCTCTTCAGTGCTTAAAAAGCAAATAAAGCCAGGAACAGGGCTTTAAAAGAAAATATAATTAGAACAGGCCTCCTTTTACTATTCCTTCTCAAACCCAATATTACCATTTCTGTGTGGTTCTACCATTACTTCCCAGCAGCACGCTCGCTGTCTTGGGGTTATATTTGACTCCGATCTCCCCACATTCGTTCACTCGCTCATGTCACCTCCACTTCAAAAACCTCTCTAGAATTCGACCTTTTCTTACCGTTGACTCTGCAAAAACTCGCTTTTATTAATTAATTCTTACCTGGACTACTGTAATTTACTAATTGGTCACCCCATTACTAAACTCTCCCCTCTCCAATCCATCCTGAATGCTGCAGACAGGATCATTTTCCTCTACAACCGCTTCACTGATGCCTCTGCTCTGTGCCAGTCATTGCACTGGTTGCCTATCCATTACAGAGTGCAAAATAAACGTATCACTCTCACTCACAAAGCTCTCCACGGTTCCGCACCACCCTACATCACTTCCTTCATTTCTGTCTATCACCCCACCCGTGCCCTCCGCTCTGCTAATGACCTAAGACTGACATCCTCAACAATTCGGACCTCCCACTCCCGTCTTCAAGATTTCTCACGAGCTGCGCCTATGCTCTGGAACACACTACCAAGAACAATTCAATTAATTCCCAACATCCACACCTTTAAGCGGGCCCTAAAAAACATATTTCTTTAGACTAGCCTATCACCTCACTTCCCTGATCTAATCTAGTCCCTTTCTGCCCTTCATAAAATTTACCTCCAATTCTTGTCCCCTGTATCTTCCGGTTGCACTCCTCTTCACTTACCTTATTACACTCTGTACCTGTATAAATTCTGGCTGGTTTTGAATCCCCTATTATATTGTTGGCTGGACCATATGACAAGCTTTTGTTTTTACTTCTTCCCCAAATTCACCTTTTGTGCCTCCCCCATTTCATAATAGAGTGTAAGCTTAGAAGCAGGGACCTCACTCTTCTTGGTATCTGAATTTTGTTATTTTGCATGTCTCGTTATCTGTACATTTCCTCTCTGAAATGTAAAGCGCTGAGGAATATGTTGGCACTAATACAATTATTATTACTGTTGCTCTGGTTCGGTTTAAGGCTATGTGCCCACGTTGCGGAAAATGCGCGGAATTTGCCGCGTTTTTTTCACGGAAATTCCGCGGATTTTTCAAAAATCTGCAGCACAGCTACTCCCCAGCCATTTCTATGGCATTTGGGAACTGCTGTGCCCACGCTGCGGAAATAATGCGGATTTCCCTGCGGAAAAAATCAGCAGCATGTCAATTATTCCTGCGGATTTCTCCGCAGGGTCCCATATACTTACCTGCCTCACCGGAGTCACTTTCTCCGTCCGGTGTACAGGAGCGTGGTGAATCCAGGTACAGGAAGGAAGAGGTGGGCGGGGCCTGCACGAGCTCCGGTCATGTGACAGCCGGAGCTAGTTCAGGCCCGCCCACCTTCTCCTGCAGACGCTCACAGAGTGACACGGCCGCCGGAAAGGGAGGTGCTGCATGATGGAGGTAAGTATGAACACCCGATCACTGCAGCACTTGTTCTGCATTGAGGATGCAGTGCCGAAGCCATGGTACTGTATCCTCAATGCAGAATGCCCGCACCATATCCGCACGACATTCCGCAGCATGGAAACAGACAAAAGTTGTGGTGCGATTTCCTGGGAGCTCCTGCGGAATGTCCTGCGGATATATCCGCAGGACACTGTCCCCGTGGGCACATAGCCTTATGCTCACTGAAGAACTTTCACTGGTAGACTGGAGAGGGACAGCATAAGCTGCAGGCATGCAGCACAAAGCACCACAACCTGCAATGCTCTGCATTTTCCGGCATCTTTTTATGACAGCCTGTACCGTAGTAACTTAGAAAGCGCTCATATGTCAAACAGGCTAGCCTTCATACCCTTCCAGTAATCCTCACTAGGACCATTCTTGGTAGGGTGTGGCTTCTTGAGAATGCCACACTGCAAGGTGGCAATGTGTCTGCTTTAGGCTATATGTGCACGCTGCATCTTTGTGGCGACCATAAATGCACATTTTGTTCTGATGCCCCCGTTTGTTCTTATTTTATTGAAAGCAATAAAAATGAGTGACTTTACTTGGTGCCCAATATATTCAATCCCTGATAGGTGCAGTTATCACCTGTTCTAATGTCACGACTGATAAATGTACTATTAATGTCACCTTTTCATGACATTATGCACTACACAGATACCCTAAACGCAGATTCACCTATGTGCGCACACTGGAGTTTGTATGACAACAAAACTGCTCAACTGTAAACACTGCGTACAAAAAAAAGCAGTAAAAACGCATGTGTTTTTGTTAATGAATTTTTTTAAAAGGAGAAAAAAAAATATGATCGGATATTTGATAGATAGCTAGAATAGATGGAAAAAAATAGATAAGAACATAGAATAGATAGAGGGATGGCTAGATTGGCCAGCTGTTTGGGTTTTTTTTTTTATTTTGTGGGGGTCGAACACGTGGGGTCCCCCGTTTTCATATCCAGTACAGGAACAACTGCAGGCTGCAACCCTCAGCTATGTGCCGTACCTTGGCTGGTTATGAAAAAGAGGGGATCCTACATTTTTTTTAAATGTTTTTTTTCTTCTTAAAATGACGTGAAATCCCCTTCCATTTTTCTAAAACCAGCCAAGGTACAGCAGACAACTGCGGGCTGATATGAGCGTGTGAATGGCCATCATTATTTGGCGCTTTCAAGCCTAACAATAGAAGCCCGCAGCCGTCCCAGAAGCGGTGCAGGACTCGGCTCTATGGCAGGCATCTATGAGACACACCCATCACTAATCTGGAAGTGAAAGTACACACAAACACCCATAAAATCCTTTTTTTTTTTTTTTTTAAATAAGAAAAAAGCACCCTCTTTCACCACTTTATTAACCCCCCCAAACACCCCTCCAGGTCCGACAACGCCTCCAGCTTCCAGAGAGTGAGCGAATTATATTATATTATATTTGACAAATAAAATGCAGACAAAACACTGCAACGTGCGCATGGAAATTCAGATTTCTTAGACTTTGCTGGGGAAGCAAAAGCATGCAGTTTGTCATTGATACAGTGCAGTTTAAAATACGACAAACGTGAACAAACACGCGACGTGCACATGCAGCCTGGAGAAGATGCTCTTACCCAGTTATAGTAACAGTTTGTAAGGCGGAAGGAAGACCTTATGTCCATCTAGTTCAGCCTATTTTAGTGCCGCTGTTGAACCAGGGGAAGGTAAACCCCCACAGCGTAGGAGCCAATTTTCCTCATTGGGAAAAATATTCTTTCCCGACTCCTAAGCTGGGTCAACTATCTACGTGTAATATGTTATTCATAACCTTCTATGCTGCTGCTTTCAAGAAAAGTATCCATTCCTCTCTTCAGTGAGTTGGCCATCACCACTTCCTCAGGAAGAGAGTTCGAGACCCTCACTGCTCTTACCGTGAAGAACCCTCTTCTATGCTGATGTAGAAATTTCTTTTCCGCCAATCGAAGAGAATGCCCCCTTGTTCTCATCACAGTCCTTGGTACAAACAGATCATGGGAGAGATCTCTGTATTGCCCTCGGATATACTTGTACATATTTATTAGGTCTCCCCTACGTCTTCTCTTTTCTATAGTAAATAGACCTAATTTTGATAACCTTTCTGGGGATTGTAATGCACCCACTCCATTTATTATTTTAGTTGTCCGCCTCTGAACCCAAAATTGCACACAATACTCCAAGTGTGGTCTGACGAGTGATTTGTACAGAGGGAGAATGATGTTTTCATCTCGTGCCCCCAGACCTCTTCTAATGCATCCTATTTGCTTTGGTGGCAGCTGCCTGACACTGGGCACTCCAATTTAGCTTCTTATGGACTAAGATGCCCAAGTCTTTTTCCATGTCTGATTTCCCCAGCAGTTTCCCATTTAGTAAGTAATCGTAGAATCTGTTTCTCCTTCCCATGTGCATAACCTTACACTTATCTGTGTCAAACCTCATTTGCCATTTTTCAGCCGAATTCTCCAATTTACTCAAATCCATCTGTAGTTGCAAACTGTCCTCCTTTGTGTTAACTACCTTACATAGTTATGTATCATCTGCAAATACTGTGCCTATAGAACTTGGAACACCCTCTTCACAGCAACTGAAGTCACTTTCAGCAACCCTTTTAGCCCATTGTGAATGAATGTAAAGTGCAACTTCAGTGCAATGCTGCTTTAAGGCCCTGTGCGCACTTGCCAGTTTTTGCCGCGGATTTCCTGCAGATTTGCTGCATGTTCCGCTGCAGAAAATGTTCATAACATCTCTGCAGTGAATCACCAGCAAAACCTATGGGGGAAAAAAAAAAAATGCTGTGCGCACTGTGCAGAATTTGACAGCTGCATGTTTTGCTGCAGGATTCCTGACAGCACCGGAGATTAGCCCGGGATGTCTGCAGCTGTCATGAACTGAATCGCATGTGCCGGGGAATCAATCACTCGGCGCTCACTGTAAAGTCCAGGCTGCACGCCGGAGCGCAGGTGAGAGCTCCGGAGTGCAGTGCAGGTACCTGAATCCAGGCCTGGCATTACTGGAGATTCCTCTGGTAGCCAGCCCGACGCTGCACAGAAGTGTGTGTGGTTGTTTTGTTGTTTTTTTTTTTGCACTGATGCATCAGCTGATTGTATAAAAGCCGTTGTGTCATGTGATTCACATCCTTGAATCTGACACATCATCTGATCGCTTTGCCTTCTAGCAAATAGAAATAAAAATAAAATTAAAAAAAAAAAGGGCTTCCCTATATTTTTGGCTCCCAGCCGGGTACAAATAGGCAGCTGGGGGTTGGGGGCAGCCCGTACCTGCCTGCTGTACCCGGCTAGCATACAAAAATATGGCAAAGCCCACGTCATTTTTTTTTCTTTGGGGGGGCAAAGAAATCCTGCATACAGTCCTGGAAGGAGGATGCTGAGCCTTGTAGTTCGACAGCTGCTGTCTACTCTCCTGCATACACTATTGGATGGAGTATGCTGAGCCTTGTAGTTCTGCCCCCCCTGACTCTCCCTCCAGCATATAGTCCTGGATGGAGCATGCTGAGCCTTGTAGTTCTGCAGCTGTCTGCTCTCCTGCATACACTAGTGGAGAATGAAGAACATATGGAAGAAGGAAATGACATCAGACCTTTTTTTTTTTTTTTTCAACAATCTTTAATGGCAAGGGCAATGTTGATATAAAAAAAAAACACTGCAGAAAAACGCAGTGAGCAAAAACGCAGCAAAACACAGCCAAAAACGCACCAAAACGCAGTGTGTGCACATAGCCTTATAATCCCCTGCAATGCTTTATCACTACAGTGGATTATATTGCTGCAGCGACACTGCATTTCACACACCATGCATGGTGTGAGGTTCTCCGTAGCTCAGTATCCCTGGGTCATCATGGTAATGACCCAGGGATACTATGGAGACGGAGAGAGAGACACACACACACACACACACACACACAAAAAATGCATGGTTTTTTTCAGCTGCTTTTTCCTGCCAAAACATGCTTTGTGTGCAGAAAAGCACACAAAAAAGCAATGTGTACACACAGACAGTGTGTAAATAGTCTCTCTGTCGATCAGTCTCTCCCTCCTTTATACTCACCGATCACGGGCGCGGCGCTGCACGGCTGTCACACTGCTCTGGCGGCTTCTCTTTTGAAAATGCCGGCCGCTCATTATTCCATCACGTATTCTCTGCTTCCCCCGCCCACCGGCGCCTATGATTGGTTGCAGACAGACACGCCCCCCACGCTGAGTGACAACTGTCTCCCTGCAACCAATCACAGCCACCGGTGGGCAGGTCTATATAGTGCAGTAAAATAAATAATTAAAAAAAACGATGTGCGGTAAACAACACCCCCCCCAACCCCCCCCCCCCCCCCCCAATTTTAGTATAGCCAAGGTAAAGCCACACGGCTGAAGGCTGGTATTCTCAGGATGGGGAGCTCCACGTTATGGGGAGCCCCCCCCACCCTAAGAATATCAGCCAGCAGCCGCCCGGAATTGCTGCATCCATTAAACCATTAAATGCGACAGTTCCGGGACTCTACCCGGCTCATCCCGAATTGCCCTGGTGCGGTGGCAATCGAGGTAATAAGGAGTTAAATGGCATCTTATAGCTGCCACTCAAGTCCTAGGTTAATCATGGCAGGCGTCTTACCAAGATTCACTACAGGTTAATAATGGAAGGTAAGTAAATAAACACACACAACGAAAAATCCTTTATTTGGAAAGAGAAAAAAAAAAACAAAACACACCTTCATTTACAACTTTATTACCCACATTCAATATGCTTTATCCATTCCAAACATTAATCTCAGCTTGCTACCTCCATGTTTATTTACCTTCAGCAAATACAAACCCAAAGGGACAAAGACTGAAATTTGCAAATGGTTTTATGATTTTAGGAGCCTCCAAAATCCTGAGAATAAAAGGGGAACACGACTGATTTTGCACTGTAGCCTCTAGATCAGACCTGGCCAAGGGGCGGCCCGCAGGCCACATCTGGCCCGCCCTTCTTCAGTCGTTGCAGTGGAGCCGGGCTGCTGCGTGCCAGGCAGGGAGCGATCCTGCAGCTCCGCACAGTCAGTGCAGGCAGCGGAACGCAGGAATCTCTCCTCTGTTCCTTGCCGGCACTTTCTCTGTGACACACGCGCGCGCACTCTGATGTTGTCAGTACGGCGCGCGTGTCATTTCAAAAGTTACCGCCGGGCAGGAGAAGAAGCGGCACAGCTGGGGCCTTCCCAGAGATAAGGCAGCGGCGGGGGCCCCTTGCAGAACAGCATCAGCGCAGCCAGGGCCCATACATAAGAAGGAGCAGATCAGCGAGTATCCATACAACAGAAGGAGCAGCTCTGCGGGGGGGGGCCTATATGGAGGTGCCTGAGGACGGGGACAATAAGAAGGGAGAGGTAAGTAGTGACTAATAAGCTGAGAAGGGACAATGGGGGAGGGGGGAGACTGGTGACTAATACTGGGGGTGTAGTGGTGTGGTTTTACAGGTGTATATGGTGGTGTAGTATATAGTGGTGTTGTATATTACAGGTGTATTATATGGGTGTGTAGTGATGTAGTATATTACAGGTGTAGTATATAGGGGTGTAGTGTATTACAGGTGTAGTATATAGGGGTGTAGTATATTACAGGTGTATTTATATGGGTGTGTGGTGATGTAGTTTATTACAGGTGTATATAGGGGTGTAGTGATGTACTATATTACAGGTATATACAGTAGGGGTGTAGTGATGTAGTATATTACAGGTGTAGTATATTACAGGTGTATATAGGTGTGTAGTGATGTAGTATATTACAGGTGTATATAGGGGTGTAGTATATTACAGGTGTATATAGGGGTGTAGTGATGTAGTATATTACAGGTGTATGTAGGGGTGTAGTGATGTAGTATATTACAGGTGTAGTATATGGGGAGTGTAGTATATTACAGGTATAATATAGGGGGGTGTAGTATATTACAGGTGTAGTATAGGGGGGTTTAGTATATTACAGGTGTATTATATGGGTGTGTAGTGATGTAGTATATTACAGGTGTAGTATATGGGGAGTGTAGTATATTACAGGTATAATATAGGGGGGTGTAGTATATTACAGGTGTAGTATAGGGGGGTTTAGTATATTACAGGTGTATTATATGGGTGTGTAGTGATGTAGTATATTACAGGTGTAGTATATGGGGAGTGTAGTATATTACAGGTATAATATAGGGGGGTGTAGTATATTACAGGTGTAGTATAGGGGGGTTTAGTATATTACAGGTGTATTATATGGGTGTGTAGTGATGTAGTATATTACAGGTGTAGTATATGGGGGGGTGTAGTTGTGTAGTTTATTACAGGTGTAGTATATGGGGGTGTAGTGATGTAGTATATTGGGTAGAACTGAGTTAATTATATTAGTCCGACCCTCTAAAACCATCCCAATTTCTCATGAGGCCCCATGGGAAAAATTACTGTATTTTTCGCTTTATAAGACGCACCTGATAAGACGCACCCCCAAATTTGGTGAAGGAATAGAGACTTTTTAATAAATGGGGTCAGTCTTATAAGGCCAGCGTCTGTCTAACAAATCATATAGAGTATATGTCCCCCCATCCTAAAATTAACCCCTTAATCTGGATATGGCCACCTTATATTGAATATAGCCCTCTTGGGCTGGCACACACGGCCCCCAGTGGCTGGCACACATCACCCTGTGTTAGATATCCCCCCCATGCTGCTGCTTTTAGTAAAATAAACGCTTTCCTTACGGTTTCCAGCACTGTGCTCCCTCGTGTCTCCCTCCTTGGGGTTGAGCTCCGGCCTCCATTTCCTGGTTCACATCCTGGTCATGTGATCGGCACAGCAGAGTGACATCTCTGCATGCATGATCACAGCAGCAGGACGGAGACCGGGGAGACACGCAGGAGGAGGTGAGTAAAGCGTTTTTTTAGTTTACTATGGGCAGCAGCATGGGGGCCATATCTAACACAGGGGTGGGCATGTGCCATCAAAGGGAGCGCAGGCAGATATAATATGCGCCGCTCCCCCAGCCCATAGCGGTGCGGTTTCAGCGGCTGTGCATATTATATGAGCAGGAGATCAAAGGTTCCCTCCTGCAGCTTCACCAGCCTCCACCTGGCCCCCCCCCCCGCACCACTCCAGAGTTGCCCCCACCTCCCCTGGACCTTGCAGTATATAATCCGTATATTCGGATTATAGGACGCACCCCCTACTTTCCCCCAAATTTTAGGGGAACAAAAGTGCGTCTTAGAAAGCGAAAAATACAGTAATTGCCCACCCCTGCTCTACATTATGGGGAGGAATTCATCAAGATAGCTAAAAAAATGTTGATATTAAAATAACTGATTACCCACAATGAGGATTAACTTTTTACCACTAAAAAAAAAAAAAAAACAAATTTAAATTTACAAGATATGTTCCCCTTACTGTAGAAATAATTTTTGATTTATTAAACTTTTTTTGAATGGTGGGAGGGCTGAAAACAGTGATTCCAACTGGCATCAGTTTCATCCCCCTCCTGTAAAGAGGGCATGATTTGAGCATTTTTTTTTTCATAAATATTTTTTCTACTTTGTACTATATTGAAAGAATAGGTCACCATGATTTTGTCACCTAATCTGAGAGCAGCATAACATAGTGGCAGAGATCCTGATTCCTGCGATGTGTCACTTACTGGGCTGCTTTGTGTAGTTTTTATTAAAAATTACTTTAACCCCTTCACCCCCGGCCACTAAAACACCCTAATGACCCGGCCATTTTTTGCAATTCTGACCAGTGTCACTTTGACAGGTTATAACTCTGGAAAGCTTCAACGGATCCTGGCGATTCTGAGATTGTTTTTTCGTGACATATTGTACTTCATGTCAGTGGTAAATTTAGGCCGATATTTTTTGCGTTTGTGAAAATTTAGGAAATTTTGGGAAAATTTTGAAAATTTCGCAATTTTCAAACTTTGAAAATTTATGCCCATAAATCTGAGAGATATGTCACACAAAATAGTTACTAAATAACATTTCCCACATGTCTACTTTACATCAGCGCAATTTTCGAAACAAATTTTTTTTTCGTTAGGAAGTTAGAACGGGTCAAAGGTCATCAGCGATTTCTCATTTTTCCAACAAAATTTACAAAAATTTTTTAGGGACCATATCACATTTGAAGTGACTTTGAGAGACCGAGGTGACAGAAAATACCCAACAGTGACCCCATTCTAAAAACTGCACCCCTCACACTGCTCAAAACCACATCCAAGAAGTTTATTAACCCTTTAGGTGCTTCACAGGAACCAAAGCAATGTGGAAGGAAAAAATGAAAATTTTACTTTTTAAACACAAAAATGTTACTTTAGCCATAAAATTTTCATTTTTACAAGGGAGAAAAGAGAAAAAGTGCATAATACAATTTATTGTGCATGTTCTCCTGAGTACGCTGATACCCCATATGTGGTAAAAATCAATTGTTTGGGCGCACGGCAGAGTTCGAAAGGAAAGGAGCGCCATTTGAATTTTTGAACGCAAAATTAGCTGCACTCATTAGCGGACGCCATGTCGGGTTTGAAGACCCCCTGAGGTGCCAAACAATGGAGCTCCCCCACAAGTGACCCCATTTTGGAAACTAGAGCCCTCAAATAATTTTTCTAGATGTTTGGTGAGCACTTTGAACACCTGGGGGCTTCACAGAAGTTTATAACGTTGAGCTGTGAAAAGGAAAAAAAAATTTTTTGCCACAAAACGGTTGCTTCAACTAGGTAGTTTTTTTTTTTCACAAGGCTATCAGTAAAAAAATGCACCAAAAAACGTATTGAGAAATTTTTCCTGAGTACGTAGATACCTCATATGTGGTGGAAAGTAATTGTTTGGGCAAATGGCGGGGCTCAGAAGAGAAGGAGCGCCATTTGACTTTTCAAACGCACAGACGCAGTGCACTGATCGGCCGCTGCAGGACGCACGGTCGGATGCAATACAAAAAGTGTCGGGGATACGTAAAAAAAAAAAAAAGTCACGCCAAAAATGGACCAGGTATGCAGATCAGTTATGTGCATCCCTGATTAGCGCTCGGCAGGACGCACGGACGGATGAGATACAAAAAGCGTCGGGGATACGTAAAAAAAAAAAAAGTCACGCCAAAAATTGACCATGGATGCAGATACGTTATGTGCATCCCTGATTAGCGCTCAGCGGGACGCACGGACGGATGCGATACAAAAAACGGAGATACGGAAAAAAGTCACGCCAAAAATTGAGCAGGGATGCCGATCCGTTATCTGCATCCCTGATCAGCGCTTGGCGGGACGCACGGACGGATGCGATACAAAAAGCGTCTGGGATACGGGAAAAAAAAGTACCGCCAAAAATTGAGCAGGGATGCCGATCCGTTATCTGCATCCCTGATCAGCGCTTGGCGGGACGCACGGACGGATGAGGTGTAAAAATGGACAGGGGATACAGAAAAAAAAAAAAAGTTATACTCACAGTACCCAGAGGATCACTGACCAGAAGTGCTGCAGAGGAACAGCTTTACAGGAGCAGCAGGCAGATCAGCAGAATGCCCAGGAAGGACCCAGCGATGGAGGCAGATGTGATCGGGCCGGTGAAGACAGGTAAGAGGACGTCGGGGAAGAGCAGAGGGGGAGGGGGGGGAGAGCAGAGGGTGAGGGGGGGGGAGAGCAGAGGGGGAGGGGGGGGGGGAGAGCAGAGGGGGAGGGGGGAGAGCAGAGGGGGAGGGGGGAGAGCAGAGGGGGAGACCGGAGAGGGAGCTGCAGAAGCAGAATAGAGATAATGGGGGAGGCAGTCGGATCACGGGGGGAGCAGATCGGGATGTCGGGGGGGGGAAGGGGAGCAGATCGGGATGTCGGGGGGGCAGATCGCAGGGGGGCTCGGGCAGGGGCTAACACGGGAGCGCGCAGGGGCTGCAAGGTGAGCACAGTACTCACGTGCAGAAGGAGCGGTGACCTCAGCTACGGCGGCAGCGGCGGTGGCATGGTACCACAAGTACCAGCCACTGCACGCTGCAGACATGTTGGAGGAGGGCTCACAGGCCAGCACAGGCCTGGGGAGGGCGGCCACCGCTAGATCAGACCGCCCCACTGCACACTGATTGGAGCGATTGCGCGTCATAGCACGATCGCTCCAATCAGTGCTGCAGGGGCTGGGGCGGCATGTTTGAGGTCCACCTATGATCTGCTGCAGCAGCTGCGGCATCTCATAGCTGGATCTCACAGTATCGCACTAATTCGGGCATTATTTTTGCCGAAATTAGTGCGAACGATGTGGTTGGCGGTTCAGATTTGAACAGCCAATCACATCGATCGTCGATAGGGGGTGGCGATGCCGCCCCCCCTGGGGTCAAGCAAAGGTCCCCTGCTGTAAGAAACAGCAGGGGACATCATTTGAAAGCCGTTGCTATGGCCACGGCAATCAAATGAAGTTTAGGCAGTAAAATTACGTCCCTGGTCGTTAAGTCACGTTAAAATAGGACGTAATTTTACTGCCCGCGGTCGTGAAGGGGTTAAATCAGCAGTAGATCATTGGGGTACGGTTCCACTTGCATACGACTCGTGCCAGTCTTGCATTGGTATAACCCGGCACAGCCTGATGCTCTTCGGACACGAGCGTGCAGCTACATGCAAATATATGCAGCTGACCAGCTCCTGTTAGCAAAGTGTGCGGCCGTGCCAGGTGATACTGATGAGAGACTCGCACAAGCCATATGCAAGTGGAACTGTACCCTTCTAGGACTACTTGGGCTGCCAGGTAGTCCAGCATATTCATGAGCTCTGTATAACTGCTAGATCCACAGCAGCAGCAGCGAAAACATTGCTTTTATCAAAATGACAGCAAACAGTTCAGTAAGTGACACACCGCTGGAATCAGGATCTCCGGCTCTACATTATGTGCTCTCAGTTGGGGGGGGGGGGGGAGAGCAAAAACCTAGTGGCAGATTTCCTATAATAGTCCCTTTAGGGGGCTTGTACCTGCAATGGTTGGATCATTTGTTCTATATAGAGCAATGCTGCAGCTTTGATAAGATTATCAAGATGACAGACAGGGTTTATCAAGTGACCCCTGGCAGTCATAACACAGGCATCCCGTGATCATGTCACAGGTGCGCCTATGAGGAGGTCAGAACAGCACACGTTAAATGTTGCTGTCAGGTTGACAGCATGCAGGTTATCTGTAGGGCGGCACGGTGGCTCAGTGGTTAGCACTGCAGTCTTGTGGTGGCTCAGTGGTTAGCACTGCAGTCTTAGGCTATGTGCGCACGTTGCGTAAAAACATGCAGTTACGCTGCGCTTTGTAGCGCAGCGTAACTGCATGCGTCCAGCGTCCCCTGCACAGTCTATGGAGATTGTGCAGGGGCCGTGCGCACGTGGCGTCTAAGAGCGCAGCGCTTCGGCTACTGCCGAAGCGCTGCGCAAAAAGAAGTGACATGTCACTTCTTTCCTGGCTTTGCCGGCAGCTCCTGCTCTGTCTATGGCAGGAGCTGCAGGCAGAGCGCATGGAATCGGCGCTCACTACGGACATTTCTGCAGCGATCTAAAGCGCACATGTGCTCTTCAGATCGCTGCAGAAATATCTGCAGGGCTAGTACGCAACGTGCGCACATAGCCTTACAGCGCTGGGGTCCTGGGCTCAAATCCCACTAAGGACACCATCTGCAGGAGTTTGTATGTTCTCCCCGTGTTTGCGTGGGTTTCCTCCGGGTTTTCCGGTTTCCTCCAACACTCCAAAGACATACAGATAGGGACTCTAGATTGTGAGCCCCAATGGGGACAGTGTTGCCAATGTATGTAAAGCGCTGTGGAATTAATAGCACTATATAAATGAATAAAATTATTAATAATAATATCTGCTGTGAGGAGAGCGCCGCTTCACTCGTGGCTTGTAGAGCAATGTGTCATGTCAGCTGATTACATTAAACTTATACCCAGCAACGCCACCTAGCGCCCAACTCTGCAGGGAGTCTGGCTGTGTCTGACAGCTGCACATTGAGATGTTCTACTATGCAGTGACCTTTAAGGCTATGTGCGCACATTGCCTTTTTGTGACCGCAAACATGCAGCAATTTTGGCCGCTAAAGACGCACCCGTGGCAAAAACGCATCACTAAAGACGCATGCGTTTTTACAGCGTTTTTTCCAATGCATTGCATGGGTGGAAAACGCAGAAAAGAATTGACATGACCATTTTTTTTTCCAGTTCAAAAACGCAGCTAAAACAAAAAAAAACAAAGTTGTGTGCGGACAGCAAAAATGAAAACTCATAGGCTTTGCTTGGAAGCAAAGTCATGCAGTTTTGAGCCAAAAACTCACCCGAAAAAATGCACTGTGCGCACTTAGCCTTAGAACTAGTGTTGAGCGGACCCGAACATGAAAAATCCGGATCCTCGCGGTTTCAGCGGCAGATCCGAGTCCGACCCGGACGCGGGATTCCGGGTGCACGATCCGGATTCGGCAATTTTTTTTTCTCTCTCTCGTCCCGGATTCCGCTCCCCATTGACATATATTGGCTGGATTCCGGATCGGATCTCGGACTTCCATGTCAACCCGACTCTGATCCGCCGGACCCGGATTATTAGCAATCTGCTCAACTACTTAGAACATCACTACAAGGCGAAAGGCATCACATTTAAAAGGTGTTGTCCACTACTAGGACAACCCCTAATGTCACTTGTTACCCCCAGTTAAAATAGAAGACCCTATACTCCCCTCCCATTCTGGCCCCATTCCAGCGCTGTCAGTAACCGCGTTTTTGGGATCACATGGGAGGCCCACATCCAAGGGGTGCTTCACACACAGCGAGATCGCTACCGAAATCGCTGCTACGTCACGGTTTTGGTGACGCAACAGTGACCTCATTAGCGATCTCGCTGTGTGTGACACTGAGCAGCGATCTGGCCCCTGCTGTGAGATCGCTGCTCGTTACACACAGCCCTGGTTCGTTTTTTTTGGTCGTCGCTCTCCCGCTGTGACGCACACATTGCTGTGTGTGACAGCGAGAGAGCGACGAAATGAAGCGAACAGGGAGCAGGAGCTGGCGTCTGGCAGCTGCGGAAAGCTGTAACCAGGGTAAACATTGGGTAACCAAGGGAAGACCTTTCCCTGGTTACCCGATATTTACCTTGGTTACCAGCCTCCGCCGCTCTTGCTGCCAGTGCCGGCTCCTGCTCTGTGCACATGTAGCTGCAGTACACATCGGGTAATTAACCCCATGTGTACTGTAGCTAGGAGAGCAAGGAGCCAGCGCTAAGCAGTGCGCGCGGCTCCCTGCTCTCTGCACATGTAGCGACGTTATGATCGCTGCTGCGTCGCTGTGTTTGACAGCTAAGCAGCGATCATAACAGCGACTTACAAGGTCGCTGCTACGTCACAGAAAATGGTGACGTAACAGCGATGTCGCTGTCGCCATGTGTGAACCCAGCACAATTCCGCCCTTCCCAAATCAAAGCAGTTCATCAACAGGAATGGATGATGAATGATGGGTGTGGTAGTACATACAACCCCCTGGGACTATACTGGCGTGCATTGTGGGGAGGATTTAATAATGCAGTCATTAGCCTGGAGGTTATGCAGCCAGCAGCCATGGAGGGGGTCCTGGTGTAACTTATAATAGAGGCTAGTGACCAGCCCTAGAGAAATATAGTGTGGGCTACATCTCCCACTATGGTGCCACTCTCTGCTGGGAGTTATAGTTTAGCTTCTGCAAAAGCAACAGGACGCAAACTACTGAAGTGCAGCCTGATCACAGCCTGGGACTTGTAGTGGCACAATATTACGCAGACACCCCATACAAGCAGTGTACAGCTGCACACAGCTCAGGAGCGCGCTCAGTACTGGGAATCAGCCACGCCAGAGACCGGCACATACACAGAGACGAGCCGCAAATAAAAAGCTACTTGCCTCCTGCTGCTGGAAGCGCACGACGCCGGCCACGTCCCCGGTGCCTTTCAGGACGCAGGATGCTTTCAGCATGTGTGCAGTCTCCGCGCCCAGCGTCACACTGACCTGTATGCCGGCTAGAGATGTGTCGGTCGCTAACGATCCGACACAAAGATCCGGCTCCTGTCGTTCACCAGTCTGAGCCAATAAAATCTAAAAACGGCTCTTTTCGCAGTCAAAACCCCGCCCACCCGCGGCTAAACTCCGCCTACTCAGCAATCTAATCAGCCGCTTGTAAGTGGGCGGGGTTTAGCCGCGGGTGGGCGGGGCTTTGGTGGCGTTACTATAATCTTAACCCTTTCACGACCGGCCGATTTTTCGCTTTCCGTTTTTTTTTTTCGCCATTCTTTTTCTGAGAGACGTAACTTTTTTATTTTTCAGTCAATATGGTCATGTGAGGGCTCATTTTTTGCGGAACGAGCTGTACTTTTAAATGAAACCATCAGTTTTACCATATTGTGTACTAGAAAATGGCAAAAAAATTCCAAATGCTGAAAAATTGCAAAAAAAGTGCGATAGCACTATGGTTTTTGAGATATTTTATTCACTGTGTTCACTATATGGTAAAACTGATGTGTGGGTGTGATGCCTCAGGTCAGTGCGAGTTCGTAGACACCAAACATGTATAGGTTTACTTTTATATAAGGGGTTAAAAAAAAATCGGAAGTTTGTCCGAAAAAAGTGGCGCACGTTTTACGCCATATTCCGTGACCCGTAGCGTTCTCATTTTTCGGGATCTTAGGCTCAATGACGGCTTATTTTTTGCGTCTCGAGCTGACGTTTTTAACGGTACAATTTTTGCGCAGATGCTACGTTTTGATCGCCTCTTATTGCATTTTGCGCAAAAGTTGTGGCGACAAAAAAAACGTCGTTTTGGCGTTTGGAATTTTTTTGCCGCTACGCCGTTTACTGATCAGATTAATTGATTTTATATTTTGATAGATCGGGCGTTTCTGAACGCGGCGATACCAAATGTGTGTATATTTTTTATTTTTTTAACCCTTTAATTTTCAATGGGGCGAATGGGGGGTGATTTGAACTTTTAGGTTTTTTTGTTTTTTTTTAATTTTTTAAAACTTATTTTTTTACTTTTTTTTTATTTTACTAGTCCCCCTAGGGGGCTATTGCGATCAGCATTCCGATCGCTCTGCAGTATCTGCTGATCACAGCTGGAAGGCTGTAAACAGCAGATACGCTGTCTTTCTCTTTTGCTGTGCCCCGGGCACAGCGAAAGTGAAACCAATTCATGTGTAGTACAGGAGTCATCACATGACCCTGTACTACCATGACAACTATCGGGAGTCACGTGATCGCGTCACGTGACTTCCGGTTTCGGCGGTAAGTAAAACTTTACCGCGATTGCGCTTATAATGGCGCTGTCAGGTATTGACAGCGCCATATAAGGGGTTAATCGGCACGAGCAGATAACGATTCTGCTCGTGCCTAGCAGGCACACATCTCAGCTGTGAAAATCAGCTGAGATGTGTGCCGATCGCGGCATGCTGCCGCCGGAGGACCGCGGGCAGTAAGATTATGTCATTTAGGACGTAATTTTACGGCCCGCGGTCGTTAAGGGGTTAAAGGGAACCTGTCATCAGAAATTTAGCTTGAAACCTAAAAGTTTCCCCCTCTGCAGCTCCTGGGCTGCATTCTAGCAGGTTCCTGTACTTTTTGTGACCCCTTTTAAACCAAATTAAATACTTTATAAACTTGTACCTTTTGCTATGTAAATTTCGTAAATCGTCCATGGGGGCGGGCTCTCTGGTGACCGTTGCTGTTCCTCCAGCAGATTTACACCGCCCCCCAACGCTGAATTTCATATCTCAGGACGCCGCCCCTGGGCGCCCGTGGTCCCGCGCATGCGCTGTGCGACTGTAGCGGGACTGTGCACTGTGTGCACGTGTGACTGCTGGTGACGTTTTGCGCAGGCACGAGGTTATGGGCGGCGCTGTGAGTGTCCTTAGCAAGTGCCGCCCATAACCTCGTGACCGCACTTTCCCCTCGTGACCGCACTGTTCCTCCAGCACATTGACGCCGTCCCCCCACGCTCCATTTCATCCTTCAGGACGCCGCCCACTGCGCCCGAGGTGCCGCCCACGCCAGGATCGCTGGTGACGTGTGTCACAAGCACGAGCTTATGGGTGGCGCTGTGATTGCATCGCAAGTGCCGCTCATAATCTCGTGGACGCGCTTTCCCCCACTGCCTCCAGCGTTCTGCGCAAGCGCTCGCCGGCCAAATGACCAGACGTCACCTCCTTCCCATCTTACCCTGCAGCAGGGCAAGATGGGAAAGAGGTGACGTCGGGTCATCTGGCCAGCAAGCGCTTGCACAGAACGCTGGAGGCAGAGGGGAAAGTGCGGTCACGAGGTTATGGGCGGCACTTGCTAAGGACACTCACAGCGCCGCCCATAACCTCGTGCCTGCGCAAAACGTCACCAGTGGTCACACGTGCACACAGTGCACAGTCCCGCTACAGTCGCACAGCGCATGCGCGGGACCACGGGCGGCGTCCTGAGATATGAAATTCAGCGTTGGGGGACGGCGTAAATCTGCTGGAGGAACAGCAACGGTCAGCAGAGAGCCCGCCCCCATGGATGATTTACAAAATTTACATAGCAAAAGGTACAAGTTTATAAAGTATTTAATTTGGTTTAAAAGGGGCCACAAAAAGTACAGGAACCTGCTAGAATGCAGCCCACGAGCTGCAGAGGGGGAGACTTAGGTTTAAAGCAAAATTTCTCATGACAGGTTCCCTTTAAATATGTGTTCACCTGGGGTGAACACATATTTAACCCCTTCAGCCCCCAGGCACTTTCAGTTTTTGCGTTTTTTGTTCCCTTTCTTCCGAGAGCCGTAACTTTTTTATTTTTCCGTCAATCTTGCCATATGAGGGCTTGTTTTTTGCGGGACGAGTTGTACTTTTAAATGAAACCATAAAAGTTTTACCATATGGTGTACTGGAAAACAGCAAAAAAATTCCAAGTGTGGAAGACTGCAAAAAAAGTGTGATGGCACAATAGTTTTTGGGATGTTTTATTCACGGTGTTCACTATATGGTAAAACTGATGTGTGGGTATGATGCCTGAGGTCGATGCGAGTGTGTAGACACCAAACATGTATAGGTTTACTTGTATCTAAGGGGTTAAAAAAAATTCACAAGCTTGTCCAAAAAAAGTGGCGTACATTTTGCGCCATTTTCCGAAAACCGTAGAGTTCTCGTTTTTTGTTATCTATGGCTCAGTGACTGCTTATTTTTTGCGTCGCGAGCTGACGTTTCTAATGGTACCATTTTTGTGCAGATGCTACGTTTTGATCGCCTGTTATTGCATTTTGCGTAAAACTTGCGGCGACCAAAAGACGTAATTTTGGCATTTGGAATTTATTTGCCTCTACGCCGTTTACCAATCAGATTAATTGATTTTATATTTTGATAGATCGGGCATTTCTGAACACGGCGATACCAAATGTGTGTATATTTATTTATTTTTTAACCCTTTAATTTTCAATGGGGGGAAAGGGGGGTGATTTGAACCTTTAGGGTTTTTTTTTATTTTTTAAAACTTTTTTTTTACTTTTTTTATTTTACTAGTCCTCCTAGGGGGCTATAGCGATCAGCAATCCGATCGCTCTTATCTATCTGCTGATCACAGCTATACAGCTGTAAACAGCAGATAGTCACTTCCTGTTTCCCTCTGCTCCGGGCCGAAGGAAAACGAAAGTGAAAACATCATAGCTGCAGGCGTCATCACATGACCCTGTGCTATGATGGCAACCACCGAAAGTCACGTGATCACTCACGTGACTTCCGGTGGGGGCGGCGGTAAGTGAAAATCTTCACCGCACGTATATACATCTCCCTGCCAGACTTTGGCAGAGAGATGTAAGGGGTTAATGTTACGGGTGGAATGAGATTCCACTCATAACATGTAGGCACACGTCAGCTGTTGAAAACAGCTGATGTGTGCCAATCCACGCCGCCTGCCGCGGCAGGGCTTAACGGGACACGCTCCATGACTGATATATCCATCCATAGTCGTGAAGGGGTTAATAAGGAGCCGAGAACGAGCTGAAAGATCCGGCTCTTTTTTGCGAGCAGAGCCATGGGAACCGGATCACCAAAAAGAGCCGGACTGCCCATCACTCGTTTACGGACTTATATAGAGACAGCGTGCCCACCATGACCAATGGAAGAAGCGTTCCCGTTCGCGCCTCCTTAGTGCTGACCAATCGGGGCGGGGCAGAGCGCGTGACTCTAAGGGCTGTTCCTGTGAGAGAGAGGGCGGCAAAGTCCTGTCACAGTCACACACACAGTGCAGTGCAGTCAGTGAGTGCGGGACTGACATGGTGGCGGCCTCACTGCTCCGTGTACACAAGTACAGGGGTGCGTTTTCTTTTTCCATTGCTGTGCATTAAATTCACCTGGCCCTTTTTCAGGTAAACTCAAAGCAGAATTTGTCCATAAAAGACATCATGTGAACATACCCTTAAGATTTTATGTTTTTTTTGCATATGTTTTCTGTTTAGGTTTCTTTTTTTCCCCTCTTGCTCTTTTTGAGTGTTTATTAAGCTAATTTTTATTTTTCTTATACATCCATTAAAGGGAACCTGGCAGCAGAAATTTTGCTTTAAACCTAAAAGTTTCCCCTTCTGCGGCTCCTGGGCTGCGTTCTAGCAAGGTTCCTAAAAAAAATATCACATTCCACTCGGACCAATATTACACTCTTTTAGAATTAAAAGGACCCGCAATTGTGGAGCCACAGGTGCGGCTATCTCAAGGCCGCTCCGGCTTGTCCTCACATTTAAGGCTGGAAACACATCTATGCGAGTAAAATCGGTCAGACTGGGCTGAAAAAAACTCGGCTGATTTTAGTTCACGTTAGGTCCGAGTGCAACGCAAGTGCGATGCTTTTTCTGAATAAATTAATGATTTTACTAGCGTGTGTAATGCGTATTTTTTACTATGTCATCTGCCATTCAGCTCTGCTACATTGCCGCTGACAGCAGACACAGACAGCCATGTAGCAGAGCTGAATGGCCGATGACAGCAGACACGGACAGAGCTGCACGATCAGAATGAACTCGGGTGAACTTCACCCGACTTCATTGTCATGCTGCGGCTCTGTCTGTGCCGCGTCCTGATTAGCGGTCACCTGTGAAGGGCTCACCGGTGACAGCTAATCCCCTGAGTGACTGAAGTTAGCAGCCCTCTCTCATACTCACCGATCCCCGGCGCAGCGCTGCACGGAGTTCACACTGCTCCAGAGGCTTTTACTATTTTGAAAAAGCCGGCCGTTCATTAAACAATCTCGTATTCCCTGCTTTCCCCGCCCACAGACGCCTGTGATTGGTTGCAGTGAGACATGCCCCCACGCTGAGTGACAGGTGTCTTACTGCACCCAATCACAGCAGCCGGTGGGCGTGTCTATACTGTGCAGTGAAATAAATAATTTAAAAAAAAAAACGGCGTGCGGTCCCCCCCAATTTTAATACCAGCCAGATAAAGCAATACGGCTGAAGGCTGGTATTCTCAGGATGGGGAGCTCCACGTTATGGGGAGCCCCCCAGCCTAACAATATCAGTCAGCAGCCACCCAGAATTGCCGCATACATTAGATGCGACTGTTCTGGGACTGTACCCGGCTCTTCCCGATTTGCCCTGGTGCGTTGGCAAAATCGGGGTAATAAGGAGTTAATGGCAGCCCATAGCTGCCACTAAATCCTAGATTAATCATGTCAGGCGTCTCCACGAGATACCTTCCATGATTAATCTGTAAATTACAGACACACAGACACACAGACACACAGACACACAGACACACAGACACACAGACACACAGACACACAGACACACAGACACACAGACACACAGACACACAGACACACAGACACACAGACACACAGACACACAGACACACAGACACACAGACACACAGACACACAGACACAATCATTAGAAATAAAAAACACTAACAAATTCCCTGGTTCACCAATTTAATAAGCCCCAAAAAGCCCTCCATGTCCGGCGTAATCCAGGATGGTCCAGCGTCGCTTCCAGCTCTGCTGCATGAAGGTGACCGGAGCTGCAGAAGACACCGCCGCTCCTGTCAGCTCCACGCAGCAACTGAGGTGAGTAGCGCGATCAGCTGAGCTGTCATTGAGGTTACTCCCGTATAAGGATAAGGCTGCACATCAAACTTAAATAGTATAATGCCTCAAGCATATGGAAAAATATTGGAAAATACAATGAAAAATGCTACTTGCTAACTTGAACATGTGAATAATGAATTGCATACCTGCCAAGAATATTAGGAAAAAGGAGATATTTAGCAATCACATTGATCAATATAACTGAGCCCCAAAACCTCGTCAAGGTATATCTCTATATTGGGGTCCCTAGCTCTGTGACCCCAAAAAAAAAAAAAAAAAAAAAAAAAAAAAAAAAAATCGCAAATGCAAGCTGAATCATTGACCAACATGTGTCCGATTCCAATGCGAGTTTGAGAAGCAGCCCTAAGAGGAAAAGTTGAAAACAAAAAGGACTTTGTGTGCCAAATATACGTTCCAACATAATTAGTTAAAAGAAAAAGGTTCTGGTACCGTGTTAAGCAGTTGAAAATTGATTGCTCTCAGTGAGAAACAAAATTAAAATTTTGTAGTTGTGATACCTTTTAATGGCTAAAATATGATGTTATAAAGCAAGCTTTCGAGACATCTCGGGTCTCTTCCTCAGGCATGGTATGACAAAATATCTGAAGAAACAAATATATACACAAAACAGGGTAGAGCGATGCATAGTAAAAAGACATTTAAATAAACAAACACTGAGCTTGGAAAGTGAATCCTTAATTAGCTTTGATTAGTGGTGTGAGTTTTATTGTCCCAATATCCATGTAGGTTCAGAGTCATGGTGCCCTAGCAGTCTCTGGAGCGGACCTCTCAGATTTTGTAATGAGTCATAAATCCTCCTGAGAGGTTGATTTTATTGTCCCAATATCCATGTAGGAGGATTTAGAGTGTCATATTATGGCACGCCATACAAGATCCACACGGGAAGGAGCCAAAGATACCCCTTTTTGGTATACCAAGAACTGTCATTTAGAAAGAAGGCGGTTCGCCGGCCACAGCGACATCGCTAGGCAGGTAAGTCCATGTGACGGGGACGAACGATATTGTGCGCCACGGGCAGCGATTTGCCCGTGACGCACAAACGACAGGGGCAGGTGCTTTCATGATGTCGGTGCTTGTAAAGCCCCTTTAGTATACATCTGGCGCAACCTCTTCACATGGGTAAGTTACTTGTTTCCTGTTTGGACTTTCCTCTTTAACTATATTGATGGATTATTTCAGACCTCACCAAGGTCTTTTTGTATACCTTTATATGGTAGTTTCTGAATCAGTCCTCCAGGAATATATATTTTTCCATCTATAATTCCTGCATTTTATTTTTATGCAGTGCACTTTAACTCCCTGTGGTACACTAGTTCCTGACCTACCTTTTCTGTACGCCAGTACATTCTACATATATTTCATATGGGTCAAGCTAGTTTTACAGGTCTGTCTGCCTTAATTATGTAGGGTTTATTGTGCCAATTTTTCCCTCTGTCCTCGTTTATCTTGCATTATACATGTATCATTGTACTGTATCTTTATGACAACCCAACTTTTTGTATTCAATAAAAAGAATTTTTACATGCAATTACTTGGTTAAACTAAATGTTGGAACGTATGTTTGGCACACAAAGTCCTTTTTGTTTTCAATTTTTCCAATATTACTCTGTGTCCGCTCCCATGAGCGATTATTTTCTCAGCCCTAATCGGACCAAGAAAACCGTCGCAGCATGCTGCTGGTGCAATGCAATCTTGTTCCACTCGCACCAATACAAGTCTATGGTGCGAGAATAATATCGTACTGCTCTTGCGTTGTAACAGTAACCAGTGTAATGCGAGCAAAAAGTAGTGCAAGAATCATACTAGCCAGCAACAGAGGAGATGGGGGAGATAAATCCCTCCCTCCTGCAGCACTTGCCCTCCCCTCTGCAGCTGTGGTCTGATTGCACGATCGGACCACAATCGCATGACCCTCGGCTCCTACTCTGCTGCGAGCGTAAGCAGAGTGTCATGCGAAGACTTGCACAAATCCTCATGTGGCCTCAGCCTTCAGCTAGTTTCACACAGCCTGCTTTTCGCCGGATTGGCGGATCCAGCACACTCAAGTACAGTGTAAACAGTACAATGGCATGTGACCGGAGCATGAGACCCGGAAGTTGCAGCGCTGCCATTGTACTGTACCGGATCCGTCAATCCAGCAAAAAGTTAGTGTGCACATACCCCAACTGCTTTATTTAACTTTGGATTTTTTTTCTCGCTACCTCGTGTACCGATCAGATTGGACATTTCTGAATAACGTGTACCGTACATTTCAGATTATAAGATGCACTTTTCCTCCCAAAAATTTGGGAGGAAAATGAGAGGTGCATGTTATAATCTGCATGTAGCTTGCCAGGAGAGGTGGAGGGGGGGGGGGGGGGTTCACAGGAGATGCTGCAGGGGGGTGAGACAGGGACATAGTGAAAATGTCAGTAGTGCAGGCTTCAAATAACAGCACCCGAGTCAAAATGTGCGCAGATGGTGCTCTCGGCTCAAGATCTTAGCTGCTCTCGCGCCAACTCCTGCCAATTGCTCTCCCTGCAGTGGGCTTAAGGAAATTGGTGCCCGGAGGTGGCGCGTGCAGATAAGATCTCGAAATGTCTTTAAGCTGAGAGATTTCGTCTGTGCACACACCACCAGATGAAACCATGTTTTTTTGGGGTTTTTTCACTCAAAATTTGGGGTGTTATAAACTGAGAAGTACAGCATTCTATTGTTTTATTTTCAATGGGGGAGAAGGTTCATATTTTTCTTTTACTTTTTTTAATGATTTCTCTAGTCCTCCCCAGAGGACTTTGTAGCTGCAAACTCCAATCACTTCTTCTGATCAGAGCGATGCTTTGGCATTGTTCTGATCATGAGAAATGCTGTTCCTGCAAGTGCGGGCATGCTTCCTGCATTCACAGAAAACATGGCAGCAACAGGGTATCATCCGCTGACCCCACACTGTCATGCCAACCTATTGACACCCCACAATCTCATCAAGGGGCCGCTGATGACAACCAGTGTGATCCAGGGCTGTGAAGTCGCAGTCAGTGTTAATTTTGGTGGAGTCGGTATCAAATAGACCGACTCCTAAAATATATAATAAATTGGGTACAGTAGTGCAATGCAGAATGTGCTGAATATTTTTCATAAGAATTTGGGAAAGTTATGAAATGTCCTATAAATGGCTGTTCTATAACTAACTGATCTAAGGCAACATTCACACACAGCGTTTTTGCTGCGTTCTTTTGAGGCTACGTTTTTTAGCTGTAAAAGCAGAAATGCTTTTTTTAAAAACCACATCACCTGAAAGGTTTTTGAGCTCATAGATAAATGTTTTCAATAGCAAAAGCAGATTTGAAAAAACGTCACACAAACTGACATGCTCATTCTTTGTGAGGATCCGTTTTTGAGCCCAAAAACTGATCCTCACAAAACAATGCTTCAAACATGATAAGTACAATTAAACTGAGGAATGAGAGTAATGAACAACAGCCAGAAGAAAAATTTAGGATTCAGTATGTCTGAGATGGAAGTCCACAGTGCTATTCATGTAACTGAGGAACAAACAGATATTACAACAGAAGAACAGCAAAATGATACTTTAGAATTAGAGGATCTTGTTGAAGCTGCTTCAAAACACTTTCTTATTGCCAGCTGCAGCGTGTGCACAACACAGCGTATGTGATGAATATGAGAGTCTGCAAGAGGGACAAGCTGGAAATCTGATTGGAAAAGTGAGGAAATTGGTTATTGCCACCAGAACCCCTAAAATTGATTCCATCTTGAAGAGACGTGCTGGGAAAGGGGCATTTGTTGATCAAGACACTCGGTGGGGCAGCACTTATTTAATAATTGAGCGATTGCTTGAACTAAAAGAGTTTTATAGATATTGCAAACCCTCAGGTAACCCTAAATGAAGGTCAATGGACACAGGTGGCTGAATTGAAGGCATTGCTTATAAACACCCATTTACAGTGACTAAAAAATTACAAGCTGAGGATTTAACTCCTGGCATTTTTTTAAGGGAGTGGAAGAACTTGCTATTTTGCCTGTCCCAAAGAGGAGGTTTAACCCCTTCAGCCCCGGGGCACTTTCAGTTTTTGAGTTTTTGTTTTTTGCTCCCCTTCTTCCGAGAGCCGTAACTTTTTTATTTTTCTGTCAATCTTGCCATATGAGGGCTTGTTTTTTTGCGGGACAAGTTGTACTTTTAAATGAAACCATAAAAGGTTTACCATATGGTGTACTGGAAAACAGCAAAAAAATTCCAAATGCGGAAAAATTGCACAAAAACTGATGGCAATAGTTTTTGGGATGTTTTATTCACGGTGTTCACTATATGGTAAAACTGATATGTGGGTATGATGCCTGAGGTCGGTGCGAGTTTGTAGACACCAAACATGTATAGGTTTACTTGTATCTAAGGGGTTAAAAATTGTTTTTACAAGTTTGTCCAATAAAAGTGGCGCACGTTTTGCGCCATTTTCCGAAACACGTAGCATTCTTATTTTTTGGGATCTATGGCTCAGTGATGGCTAATTTTTTGTGTTTCGAGCTGTCGTTTCTAATGGTACCATTTTTGCGCAGATGCTACGTTTTGATCGCCTGTTATTGCATTTTGTGTAAAACATGCGGCGACCAAAAAACGTAATTTTGGCGTTTGGTAAACGGCGTAGTGGCAAAAAAATTACAATCAGATTAATTGATTTTATATTTTGATAGATCGGGCATTTCTGAACTCGGCGATACCAAATATGTGTATATTTATTTTTTAACCCTTTAATTTTCAATGGGGGGAAAGGGGGGTGATAAGAACTTTTAGGGTTTTTTTTATTATTTTTTAAAACTTTTTTTCACTTTTTTTATTTTACTAGTCCCCCTAGGGGGCTATAGCGATCAGCAATCCGATCGCTCTTATCTATCTGCTGATCACAGCTATACAGCTGTAAACAGCAGATTCAGTCAGTCACTTTCTTTTTCTCTCTGCTCGCGGCCGAGGGAAAACTAAAGTGAAACTTCATAGTTGCAGGCGTCATCACATGACCCTGTGCTACGATGGCAACCACCGATAGTCACGTGATCACGCACATGACTTCCGGTGGGGGCGGCGGTAAGTAAAAAACATGGCCGCGCGCATTTAGATCTTGCTGCCAGACTTTGGCAGCAAGATTTAAGGGGTTAATGGCCGCGGGTGGAAGCGATTCCACCCACGGCTAGCAGGCACATGTCAGCTGTTGAAAACAGCTGATGTGTGCCGACCACCGCCTGCCCGCGGCAGGGGGCGGGGCTTAACGGGACACGCTCCATGACGGATATATCAGTCCATGGTCGTGAAGAGGTTAATCGCAGATGGTATTTCTGCTTCAATGAAACGGAGAGAGACAGCTTTTGGAAAACAAAATTCTTCTGGCAGCTGTTTATGTGGACCCTAGTCATAGTATACTGCTTGATGATCAACATCTTACTAAAGAAAAAGTGAAAAAGAAGCTCTGACTGAGGTAGCAGTTAGGATGAGTGGCTTACAGGAGTGCCAGGCGAAAGAGGACTTGAGTCCTGACAGTGCTACTGCTGCCATATCTTCATCCTCATCAGATGAGGAGTTTAACTTTGACAAGTATTTGGATGACATGGAGCATGCAAAGCGTTGCCGCAAGGAAAAAGATTTCACTCTGTCTTCTATAGCAGCAGATTGACCATATTTCAGCAACATTTTTCACTTGCTCTCAAATAGAAAAATTCAACCGTTCATCACAACTGACTGTGCATGAGGCAATTCCTTTATATCCGGAAATTGTTAGAGATGTTGCCCATGTGGGTACGGCTTTGCCTCCAACCCAAGTTTGTAGAGGTTGTTCTCTAGCCTTAAAATTATTAGGTCACATTTGAGGTCATCTATGAAGGAGGATCTGATGGAAGCAATTCTATTTCTTATAAGAAATTCATAGACTGCACAAATGTTAAGTATGTTTTTTTGGAAACTTTGCCACTTACACAGTTTATTACATAGTGATATATATTACATAGGGTACTGCATATTAACAATTTATTACAGTTTGTGTTCTAAAGTTGTATTCCAATAAACACCGTATTTTTCGCTTTATAAGACGCACTTTTGTTCCCCCAAATATTGGGCGAAAGTAGGGGGTGCGTCTTATAATCCGAATATACGGATTACTACAGGGCCCAGGGGAGGTGGGGCAGCTCTGGAGCGGTTCTGGAGGCTGAAACCGCACCGCGGTGATGGGCTGGGGCAGTAGCGCATATTATAGCTGCCTGCGCCCCCCTTTGATGGCACATGCCCCCCATGTTAGATATGGCCTCCATGCTGCTGCCCATAGTAAAATAAAAAAAAAACAAAAAAAAAAAAAAACAACTTTACTTACCGCCTCCAGTGCTGATCTCCCGGTGTCTCTGCTGCCGCTGTGATCAGGCAGAGATTATATATCACTCCGCTGTGCAGATCACATGACCGACACCGAGAACCAGGAAGTGCAGGAGCTCAGCAGCACGGAGGGAGACACCGGGAGGACAGCGCTAGGAGGAGGTAAGGAAAGTTTTTTATTTTACTATGGGCAGCAGCAGGAGGGCCATATCAAACACAGGGGGAGGTGTGCCATCCATAGGGGGCCATGGGCAGCACAGGAGGGGGGGGGGGGACGTGTTCCATCCATAGAAGACCTATGTCAGCTGTGTGCCAGCAATAGTGGACGTGTGCCATCAATAGGGGACATGGGCCAGCAATAGGGGGCTATATTCAATATAAGGGGGCCATATCCAGATTAAGGGGGCTAATTTTAGGATGGGGGGCTATGAGGGACATATACTCTATGATTTGTTAGACGGACACTGGCATAACACGGACCCCAACAAAAAAAATAAAAAGAAAGTCTTTTCCTTCACCAAATTTGGGGGTGCGTCTTATAAAGCTAAAATACGTAATTACTTACCGGTAATGGGTTTTTTCTGAACCCATGGCGGCACCATGAGAGAGGGGATCTGCCCTTCAAGGACAGGAAACCTCCAGAATAAGAAGGGGCAGCACCTCTCCCCGCATCAGTTGATTACAGAGCATGACAGGACCTCCGAAAAAGGGAACATCGTTAAGACATACCCCGCCACCGTAACTGCCCAGTGAAGAGGAGCGAAAAAGGCAGTAAAACTGTCAACACATAAGTGCGGGGAGGGAATGTAAGGGTGCAGTCATGGGTTCAGAAAAAAAACAAAAAAAAAACCAACACATTACCGGTAAGTAATTACGTATTTTTCCAGCACCCATGACGGCACCAAGAGAATTAGATAGACGAAGACCTAGGGAGGGACAACAGTCTGCAGAACCAGTCTCCCAAAGGTGATGTCGGTGAATGACAAATCAAGACGATAGTGATTAAAAAAAAGGTAGACCGAGAAGACCAGGTAGCCGCCTTACAGATCTACTCGATGGAGACCTCTGATCTCTCGGCCCAGGAAGATGCCATCGCTCGCTTGGAGTGCGCCTTCAGACCAGGAGGCACGTCTTCACCCCTAGCTGTGTAAGCAATGGAGATTGCATCCCTGATCCACCTAGCCAAGGTGGACTTTGAAGCTTTAAGCCCCTTCCTATAACCCTGGAAAAAACAAACAAACAGACTTATCCCTCCTTCATTCTGAAGTGACCAACAGATACTACTGAAGACATCGCCTAACATCCAGGCAGTGCCATCCTCTCTCTGGAGTAGAAGGGTTGTCATAAAAAGAGGGGAGCACTATCTTTTGTGACCTATAGAAGTGAGAATGTACCTTCGGTAAATAGGCGGGTCAGTTCTTAAAACCACTCTGTCGTCAAAAAACTGGGTATATGGAGGAGAAATGGATAAGGCCTGTAGGTTACTAACCCTACAGGCTGAAGTGAGAGTGATCAGGAGAATTGTTTTGAGGGACATATGTTTGAGTGAGATGGAATCTAAGGGCTCAAACGGGGGCTGTGTTAAGGCCGAGAGGACTAAGTTAAGATCCCAGGATGCCAGGGGCATGCTGCACCGAGGTATAGACTTAGCACAGGCTATAATGAACCTAGACACCCAGTGATCTCCGGCCAGGGCATGGTTATACAAGGCACTCAACGCTGAAACTTGCACTTTAAGGGTACTAACCGACAGACCCAGTTCCCAACCCCTCTGGAGGAATTCTAATATGACTGGGACAGGGAACGGCTTAGTAGGAGCTGCACTCGTGGAGGCTAAGAATTTGTTCCAAATGCGCCCATAGATACGTGTAGTGACAGGTTTCCGACACTGCATCAAGTTAGAGATGAGACCTGGAGAAAACCCCTTGCCTCCTAACAGTGACCTCTCAAGTTCCACGCCGTCAGATGTAACCTGGTGTTCTGTGGGTGGAAGGCTGGACCCTGAGATAGGAGATGCGGTAATTCCGGAAGAACCCATGGATCAGTTATGGACAGATTGGTCAGCCAATAAAACCAAGGTCTCTTTGGCCAAAAGGGGGCTATGAGAATCACTGCCGCTTGATCGTCCCGTATCTTCCTGAGCACCGCAGGGAGGAGTGTGATCGGAGGGAAGGCATATGCGAGGTGGAAGCCCAATCTGAGCAATAGGGCATCTACTGAGTGAGGATGATCCCTCAGATCCAGGGAACAGAACATGGGAACAGAACATGGGAACCTTCCTGTTGTGTCTGGTCGCAAATAGGTCTCTCTCTGGTACCACACACCTCTCAGTTATCCTGTTGAAAATGGACTGATTTAACCCCTTCACCCCCGGCCACTAAAACACCCTAATGACCGGGCCATTTTTTGCAATTCTGACCAGTGTCACTTTGACAGGTTATAACTTTGGAACGCTTCAACGGATCCTGGCGATTCTGACATTGTTTTTTCGTGACATATTGTACTTCATGTCAGTTGTAAATTTAGGCCGATACTTTTTGCGTTTATTTGTGAAAACTTAGGAAATTGTGCGAAAATTTTGCAATTTTCAAACTTTGAAAATTTATGCCCATAAATCTGAGAGATATGTCACACAAAATAGTTACTAAATAACATTTCCCACTTGTCTACTTTACATTAGCGCAATTTTCGAAAGAAATTTTTTTTTCGTTAGGAAGTTAGAAGGGGTCAAAGTTCATCAGCAATTTCCAATTTTTCCAACAAAATTTTTCCATATCCCCGATGCTTTTTGTCACGCCAAAAATTGAGCAGGGATGCCGATCCGTTATGTGCATCCCTGATCAGCGCTTGGCGGGACGCACGGACTAATGCGATACGGGAAAAAAAGTCCCGCCAAAAACTGACCACGGATGCAGATACGTTATCTGCATCCCTGATCAGCGCTCGGCGGGACGCACGGAGGCATGAGGTGTAAAAATGGACAGGGGATAGAGGAAAAAGAAAAAAAAAAAAGTTATACTCACAGTACCCAGAGGATTAGCAGGAGGAACAGCTTTACAGGAGCAGCAGGCAGGAAGTTGGACAGCTCAGCAGAAGACCCAGGAAGAAGGACCCAGCGATGGAGGCAGATGTGATCGGCCGGTGAAGACAGGTAAGAGGACGTCGGGGGGGACAGCAGAGGGGGAGGGCGACAGAGTGGGAGAGCAGAGGAGGAGGGAGATACCGGAGGAGCTGCAGAATAGAGATCACGGGGGAGGCCGGCAGATTGGGATGTCGGGGGGCACGGGCAGGGGCCATAACGGGAGCGCGCAGGAGCAAATCACAGGAGCGCGCAGGGGCTGCAAGGTGAGCACAATACTCACCGCTCCTGTTCCGTGACAGCAGCGGCGTGGTACCACTAGTACCAGCCAGTGCTGCACGCTGCAGACATGTTGGGGGAGGGTCCCCAGACCAGCACAGGCCTGGGGAGGGCGGCCACCAGCAAATCAAACCGCCCCACTGCACACTGATTGGAGCGATTGCGCGTCATAGCACGATCGCTCCAATCAGTGCTGCAGGGGCTGGGGGTAGCATGTTTGAGATCCACCTATGATTTGCTGTACCCGCTACGGCGTCTCATAGCCGGATCTCACAGTATAGCACTATTTCCGGCATTATTTTTACCGAAATCAGTGCGAAAGATGTGGTTGGCGGTTCAGATTTGAACAGCCAATCACAACGATCGTCGATGGCGATGCCACCCCCCCTGGGGTGAAGCAAAGGTCCCCTGCTGTAAGAAACAGCAGGGGACATCATTTGAAAGCCGATGCTATGGCCACTGCAATCAAATGAACTTTAGGCAGTAAAATTACGTCCCTGGTCATTAAGTCACGTTAAAATAGGACGTAATTTTACTGCCCACGGTCGTGAAGGGGTTAAAGACAACTCTCCTTGGTGAAACTGGTTGCGACTGAGAAAGTTAGCCATAATGTTCTCCTTCCCTCTGATGTGAACTGCCGATAGGGATTCTAGGTGAGCCTCTGCCAGAGTCATGATCCTGCTTGCAATGGACATAAGATGCCTGGAGCGAGTACCCCCCTGGTGGATGAGATATGCCACTGTCGCCTGGTTGTCTGTTAGAACTTTGACATGGCGACCCATCAATGAAGGGAGGAAGCGACCCAACGCCCTTTCTACCGCCAGCAATTCCCTTGCATTTGAGGAACTTTGAGCTTCTCCTCCAGACCATCATCCCTGAATGAAATGTGTCCAAATGTGCTCCCCAACCGTAGAAGCTGGCGTCGGTGGTCACCACCACTGGCTCTGGTACCATCCAAGGCACTCCCCTTTCTAAATTGACTGGATTTAGCCACTAATAGAGGCATACCTCCCAACTTTTCAAGAAAGGATTTTGACCACGCCCCTAGCCACACCCCTAGCCACACCCATTTAGCAGTAAGGGTCATTCAGCAGATGCCCCGGACTGTTCATTCATATTTATAGCCGTCAGAATGTTTTTATATTTCTGTGTCACTATATGACATGTTGCTTATTTGTGCCTATCAATCCGTGTTCACACGTTGCATAAATTCTGTTTCTTTTTGTTTCTGTCTGCACCAAACTACACAATAACAATCTTCTCTGTTTTTTCCATTTTTGCTGCCTTTTCTCCATTATTTAATGCGTTTTTGGTTCACATGTGAATCTGCGTTTTTAAGTGTTTTTATGTACAGAGAAGCTTTTTCCTGCATTTTTTTAAGCTCCACATAGAAACCTCCAGAGAACCCCCCCCCCCCCCCCAAAAACCACAGAATTCAGCGGCGTCTTTTCATGGAATCACATCCACTTTACTTGGACAATTAAACACAGCAGAATAAATGTGCAAAGAAACAGCAGAAAAAAATGCAGCATTTACACTACATGTGAACACGGACTAATTGTCCAAGCAAAGTGGATGAGACGTCCTGAAATCTCCGCTCCTGGTGCGTGGAAAGACGCCGCTGAACTGTGCGGATTTGGTGTTTCTTTCTTTATAAGCTTCAGGATTCACATCAGCAACAAACATGTATCAAATAAGGGGGACAATGTATAAAAAATACCGCAAACACGCAATAATCATAGAACATTGTTATTGCACTCGTGGCGCGGACACCTGCAGAAAAAAATGCAGCATTTACGCTATGTGTGAACACGGCCTCAGTGATCCATTTTTATTACTTTTTTATGGGTTTTAATAAAGAAAAATAATAAATTGCGCCTTTTTTTCCCGCCATTTACCGATCCCCATAAATAATCTGATCGCTGTGTTGTTCAGGTCATTACAATTACAGGGACACCAAATATGTCCATGTTATTTGCTGATTTGTGATGTTTATTATTTTATAAAAAAAGTGCAATAAAATTACATTATTCTATTTTTTTTATTATTTTTAGTAACTTTATTAGAAGAAAAAAAATCCTCTTTTCCTCTCCCTCTAGAATACAGGACATAGAGATGCTGCTCTGTACAATGTAGCTGTGTCCTGTGTAATCTGCTGTGTAAGAGGCTGCATTGTAGGTTCATTTATGTGAAATCCTCCCTCTGACATAATCAATCCTAGTGGCTCAACAGCTAGAGCAGCTAGGAAAGCCAGGAGGCTGCTGGACACAAGTTTTGAACGTTGCTGGTTTGAATCCAAGGTGGTGAAGATAAAAAAAAAAATAAAAAAAAATTGTATTTGTATTTTTTTCCTCATTTCTTTATAGTAGTTTTATGGGAACAAATGAATCTGACTCTTTCACCAACATTGAGATACAGTATCTATCTATCTATATCCCTCTATGATTCTCTCTATGATTCTATGATTCTAACTATGATTCTATCTCTCTATGATTCTATCCATCTATCTATTTATGATTCTATGATTCTTTATATGATTCTATCTATCTATGATTCTATCCCTCTATCTATCCATTATCTGTCGTGTATCTATATATCCCACTATCATCCCTCCCTCCCTCCCCTCCATCCCTCCCCTCCATCCCTCCCCTCCATCTATCCCTCCCCTCCATCTATCCCTCCCCTCCATCTATCCCTCCCCTCCATCTATCCCTCCCCTCCATCTATCCCTCCCCTCTATCCCTCCATTCACCCCTCCATTCATCCCGCTATCATCCATCCATCCCTCTATCCCTCCATGCATCCCTCCTTCTATCCCTCCATGCATCCCTCCTTCTATCCCTCCATGCATCCCTCCTTCTATCCCTCCATTCATCCCTCTATTATCCATCCATCCCTCCCTCTATCCCTCCCTCCATCCCTCCCCTCCCATCCCTCCCCTCCATCCCTCCCCTCCATCCATCCCCTCCATCCATCCCCTCCATCCATCCCCTCCATCCATCCCCTCCATCCATCCCCTCCATCCATCCCCTCCATCTATCCCCTCCATCTATCCCTCCCCTCTATCCCTCCATTCACCCCTCCATTCATCCCGCTATCATCCATCTATCCCTCCATGCATCCCTCCTTCTATCCCTCCATTCATCCCTCTATTATCCATCCATCCCTCCCTCTATCCCTCCCTCTATCCCTCCCTCTATCCCTCCCTCTATCCCTCCCTCTATCCCTCCATTCATCCCTCCATTCATCCCTCCATTCATCCCTCCATTCATCCCTCCATTCATCCCTCCATTCATCCCTCCATTCATCCCTCCATTCATCCCTCCATTCATCCCTCCATTCATCCCTCCATTCATCCCTCCATTCATCCCTCCATTCATCCCTCCATTCATCCCTCCATTCATCCCTCCATTCATCCCTCCATTCATCCCTCCTTCTATCCCTCCATTCATCCCTCCTTCTATCCCTCCATTCATCCCTCCTTCTATCCCTCCATTCATCCCTCCTTCTATCCCTCCATTCATCCCTCCTTCTATCCCTCCATTCATCCCTCTATCATCCATCCATCCCTCCCTCTATCCCTCCTTTCATCCCTCTATCCCTCCATTCATCCCTCCATTCATCCCTCTATCATCCATCCATCCCTCCCTCTATCCCTCCTTTCATCCCTCTATCCCTCCATTCATCCCTCTATCATCCATCCCTGCCTCTATCCCTCCATTCATGCCTCCCTCTATCCCTCCATTCATCCCTCTATCATCCATCCATGCCTCCCTCTATCCCCCCATTCATCCCTCCATTCATCCATCCCTCCATCCATCTTTGCAGCTGAATAACCTGCTTCTGGTGTCTCACCTGCAGTATAGAGGTCAAGATAACAAAATCTTCCTATTGCTTTCAATAGAGGCAGTAGCTCAGTGGTAAAGCTGCTGCCTTTGAAACAATGAACTCACAGCTCCACGAGTTCGAGTCCCGGCTGCCCCGAAAATCCAGCCGATGATAATTTAATTTAATTTATTCACTCCACTGAGGGGAGGAGCCGGGACATCAGCTGTGAGCCGCGGGAGTGCGGGACAGCCCTGATAAATCGTGCAAGTCCCGCAGAATCCGGGACAGTTGGGAGGTATGATAGAGGGACTGCAGCGTGCGAGGGCTGAGAACAATAAGACTGTCCAGGCGATCTCCCTGAGCGTTCTGATGCTGCAAGACATTCCACTGCAGGACCCTGGTGTGTGACTGGGCCCATCGGACAGCCGGGATGGCCGAAGTCAGGGAGCCCAGAATGGACATTGCACCCCTGAGAGATATGCGCTTGCTCCGCAGAATATGGTCTGGAGAGCTTCCACTTTGGAATGTGGTAGGTAACACATTTGAGTGTCGAAGTGCCAAGAGAGTCCCAGAAACAGCTGAACCTTGGATGGGATTAATCTGGACTTCTCTTGGTTGATCAACCAGCCCAATTCCAGCAGGGAAGCTTGTACCTGCAGTAGAAGGGCTGCACAATGGTGAGCTGAGGTGCCTACAATCAAGAAGTCGTCCAGATAAGGAATTAGGACTTTCCTCTGATGCAGATATGCAGTCACTTCCGCTATCAGCTTCGTAAAAATTCTCGGGGCTATTGCTAGGTTCAGGTTTATTATGGTTCGGTAGGAACAGTCGGGCTTCCTCACCAGAAAGAGGGTGGAGTAGAATCCATCCTTCTTGTGCGGGAACCTCCATCGGGATCCCCCTTGAAGAGGAGGAGTTTGATCTGTTTCCAAAGCTAGCTGTTCCCTTGGAGAACATCGTAGAGGGGTAACCAGGAATCGTTGAGGAGGGTGATGGAAGGGTAGCCGGAGGCCCGATCTCATTAGGCCCAGGATCCATGAACTTGACGAAATCTTTTCCCAAGCTGGAAGGAACTGAGAGCCTCCCTCTGACCTGGGAAAGAGTCACTTGGATGATTTATGCTGATCCTTTGGAGAGGGCCGCTGACTTTGCAGCCAACTTAGTGGAGTCCGCTGAGGCGTCTGCAAGGAAGGCCGCCACTCCCCACAATTTGGAGAGGGATGAAGCAATCTCCTCCTTAGGTGCCCTTGATCTAAACTGGTCTTCCAGTTCATCTATCTATAGAGTCAGGGATCTAGCCGTACATGTAGCGGCAATGGCGGGTCTCAGTCTTCCGGCAGAAGCCTCCAAGGTATTCAGGAAGTGATCCCTTTTTTATCTAACGGGTCTTTCAATGAACCCATGTCCTCAAATGGCAAGGCAAACTTTCTAGATGCCTTGGCGCAACATATAATTTTGAAGCCTTATCCCACATTGAGCAGGAGGCTTCCTCAAACGGATACTTCCTCTTAAAGGCGCCTGGAAGGTAATGCTTCTTATCAGGTTTCTTCCATTCCCGGGTAATTAAAGCTTATACTCGATCCACCACCGGGGAAGGAGCACAGTTTTCTCTGTTCCATGCCCCCGAACATCTGATCCTGGATAGATTTTTCAGGTTTCTCATCTGGGATGCACATAGTGGATCATACAGCCTTAACTAACTTCCTCATATTTTCGATCGGGAAGCACTGGCAACCTCCTGAGTCACTATCCGAAGAGGAGCGAGAAGTAGAGCCAGAGGAATCACATTCCCCATCGGACCTATCAGAGTCCTCGTGGGAAGGCGAAGGGGGTTTCGATGCCACAGAGCTTTGAGCCACAGAGAGGGATCGGAGGGAGTCCCTCACCTCTTCCCTTATGATGGATCAGAGATAAGTCCCAGATGTTCCTCTGACAAAATCTGCTGAATGCAGCCCCTGCACAGCCTCTTAGTCCAGGAACTGGGTAGTTCCGTACTGCACAAGGCAAATTCTTTAGGTCTGGACTTGGATAAACATTTCTTAGGTCTATTCCGATCCTAGGAAAAAAATAGACAAGACAACTGCCGTTTAGAAAGCGGTGAATCATTAGCCATCACTCACCCACAGATGCAAGAGGCTATACCGGGTCAGTAGGGACATTGACTTCCCTCCTTTAGAGGGCCTTTTACTGTCAGGGTGCCAGGGTCCTTCCGCTAGCAGGACCGGTCATCACTCGTCCCCCGCTTGGTTCCAGAGTTGGTGACACTGCTATCCCGGCTACCTCTCTGCTGCCGCTTCTGGGAGGCAGTATCCGGATCAGAGTGGCTTTGGGGAGGAAGGAGGCGAAGGAGACACAGAAGACCGCTTGTCAGCCATGTCCTGAAGCTTTGGCTGAACACAAACCACTGTGAAGATTGCCGCTCATTTTTTAAAAAAAAACTGGCAACCCCTCCCATCGATTTCAGGGAGATGACGTCCCCACCGCGCGCCCAATAGGAAGGGACGCGCTGCGCATGTGCACTGCCCGGACACCCCCGCCTGCCCCACACAGCATGGCGCTACGTTAACACCCAAAAGCGCCACAGTGTCTGCAGCCGTGAGGATGCCACCGCAAGCAAGCGCAGCAGCCTCATCCATCCCAGCCCCTGATGCCACATTGTTAAAAAAAAAAAATTAAAAAAAAAGGGAAGGGAGAGACCCCACGCAGACAAGACGCCCGTGGGTTTGCTGCGGCGGGAGAGCACTGCGGCCGACCGGCCCTTACCTGGTCTTCGCAGGCTCCACACCACATCCCAGCACCTGGAAACTCCGTACATGGAGTCACCGGAGGAGGGTGTGCTGCTCACAGGCCTGACCCCCGTGGGTCTGCTGCGGCAGCTCCACAGCACCTCGGCCGACCACAGCAGGTCCCGTGCCGCTGCCAGAGTCGGCCGGCTGGGCGCCGGTTTTGAATCTTCGGCCCATAAGGACCATCCTAAATCCCAGTTGACAGGACAGGAAGCCAACTGATGCTGGGAGAGGTTCCGCCCCTTTTAATTCTGGAGGTTTCCGGTCCTTGAAGGGCGGATCCCCTCTCTCGTGGTGCAGTCATGGGTACTGGAAAAAAATACGGTAGATTTTATGTTTTATCTAAATATCTTGATTATTGTATCAAAAATGATTAAATGTCTGATGTTCACACTGTACTACAATATATTTTTCACTTAAATATAAGCAATGTGTGTGAGTCGGAGTCGCAGGTTTGGCTTACAGACTCCACAGCCCTGGTGTGATCCCCAACATAGTACTTTAGATTGCACTGTCATTTCATTGAAAGAGCAGCCATGTGCAAGTGGGAATAATGCAGGCTTGCTGCACGAATCCACATTAAAGGGACAGACACAGCCAAAGACCTACAGGTACATTCTTGGTTGTGAAGAGTTAAACCCTTTAAGGCTATGTGCGCACTAGAAATGTGAAGTTTCTCAAGAAAATTTCTTGAGAAACCTCTGGGAGTGAAAGATTTCCGGACCTCCGGAAAAAATCCGCACCAAATCCGCATGCGGATTTGCCGCGGAATAGCCGCGATTTTGCCGCGATTTTCCCGCGGGTGGTTCCCTGCGGATTTTGCAGGCTGTACTGCCGAAATCCGCAGGGTACCTGCGGAAATAATGGACATGCTCATTTTCTCAAGAAATTCTTCTCAAGGAAATTTCTTGAGAAAAATGCACACAGCTATTTTTTTTTTTCCATAGAATTTGCTGGGAAATGTCTGCACAAAGATTGCAGACATTTCTCAAGAAATTTCCGCGGCAAATCCGCGGGTAAAACGGTCTAGTGCGCACAGAACCTAAAGGACCATGGAATCTTTTTTCTTTGCTTCTTTAAAGTCCATAATATTTTCCATTGATACACATGAAGGGTTTTTTGTTGCGAGACAAGTCGTAGTTTTAAACACCATAAATTTTACCAAAAAGGCTAAAAAGAATGGTGGAGCAGAAATTGTGATTAAAGGTTAAAATATTGCCATATGTGGGCTACTTTTTGCAGGACAGGTACTATTTAAAAAAATTAATTTTACTATAGTGTACTAGAAAGTGGGGAAAAAAAAAATTCCAAGTGCAGTAAAATTGCAAAAAAAAAAATAAAAATTGTATGCACATGCTGTGAAGTTATTTAGGCATTGGAAAATACGCAATTACTTACCGGTAATTGTTTTTTTCCGAACCCATGATGGCACCACGAGAGAGGATCCGCCCATCAAGGACAGGAAACCTACAGGATAAAAAAGGGCGGTCCTCTCCCCGCCTCAGTTGATTACAGAGCATGAGAGGACCTCCAAAAAAAAAAAAAAAAAAAAAAAATTAATATAAGGCCACCACCAGAACATGTGGAATGAGGATTAGGAAGGTGAAACAACCAACAATCACCCAGTGCAGGCTATATAAGGGTGCCGTGATGGGTTTGGGATAAGATAAAAAAAAAACAAAAAAACAAAAACCATTACCGGTAAGTAATTACCGGATTCCTGCAGGTTGCGGGTTTTTTTTTTTGTTTTTTTTACACTCCAAGCGCAGAAAAAAAAAACCTATATGCAGCGTTCCATCCACCCGGCGAATACAATGCAGCGTCGCCTGACAGATGCAACGCAAGGCCATCCGTAGCCAATAGAAGTCTGAGGAATAAAACTGTTTCCTGCAACGGTTACCGTAATTCTTCAAGGAGGCGGATAGCAACGGAAGCCGTCCAATGCAAGTGCGAAAGTAGCCTTAAAGCAACACATACCTGTGACATTTCAGAAACCGCTTCCATGTTTGCAAGGAGAGGCAACTGCAAATAATGGTAGCCCAGGTCCCAGCATGTACAGCAAATGCCCCACACACACCAGGACGATGTCAGAACCAGCCCTCACAGTGCCAGACCAGGGTCCATGAATAAAAGGCAGAACTGGCCCAAGTAAATGGTGCCTAGTTACAAAGCCTGTGGAGAAGGGGGGAGGAGGTGGTGAAATGTGAACACCAACCAATATATAATTTGGACAGTAGAAATGTGAATTTCGCTTTTAATTTTTCGCACGCCATTTTTTTCAAGCAGTGCTGCCTCCCCCCCTTTTGATGGATATTTTAAGGGTATGTGCGCACGTTGCATTTTGTGTAGTGCAGAAAAGAATGCACCCTCTAAAAATCTGTCCAAAAAAAAAAAAAAAAGCAACCAAAGCACATGCATCTTGCATGCTTTTTTTGCAGTGCGTTCCCCCAGCAATTGAGCTCTGCTACATGCCCACTGACAGCAGAAAGACAGTCGTGCGATGAGAATGAACTCCACCCAGCTTCACTGTCATACCGCAGCTGTGTGTCGCGTCCTGATTAGCGGTCACCTGTGAAGGGCTCACCAGTGACCGCAAATTTTGAGATATACCTTGACTAGGTTTTGGGGCTTAAGCGGGCTTTACACGCTACGACATCGCTAATGCGGAGTCGTTGGGGTCACGGAATTCGTGACGCACATCCTGCCGCATAAGCGATGCCGTTGCGTGTGACATCGATTAGCGATTTTGCAAAATTCCCAATTATCGTTACTTCAGCAGTAACGAGGTTGTTCGTCGTTCCTGCGGCAGCACACATCGCTGCGTGTGACGCCGCAGGAGCGAGGAAGCTCTCCCTACCTGCCTCCAGGCCGCTATGCGGAAGGAAGGAGGTGGGCGGGATGTTACGTCCCGCTCATCTCCGCCCCTCCTCTGCGATTGGGCGGCGGTTCAGTGACGTTTCAGTGACGTCGCTGTGACGCCGCATGGACCGCCCCCTTAGAAAGGAGGCGGTTCGCCCGTCACAGCGACGTCGCCGGACAGGTAAGTATGTGACGGGTCTGGGCGATGTTGTGCGGCACGGGCAGCGATATGCCCGTGTCGCGCAACAGATGGGGGCGGGTACCCACACTAGCGATATCGGGACCGATATCGCAGTGTGTAAAGTAGCCTTTAGTTACACTGATCAATGCGATTGCTAAATATTTTTTTTTTTTTCTAATATTCATGGCAGGTATGCATTTCATTATTCACACTTTCAAGTTAGCAAGTAGCATTTTTCATTGTATGCGCCAACATGCTTGAGCCATTATACTAAGTTTGATGTGCAGTCTTATCCTTATATATTACTAGAAGGTGGCCCGATTCTACGCATCGGGTATTCTAGAATTTACGTATTGTGTAGTTAATGTATGATTTTTGTATATACATATACATATACATATAGATGTTGTTGTGTGTAGTTACCAAGTGTTTGTGTAGGGCGCTGTACATGTTCTGGGTGTGGCGGGGGGTGACAGCGGTGTTGTATCTGTGTTGCGTTGTTTGTGGAGCGCTGTGTATGCCGCGGTGTTTGTGTGTGTTGGGGGGAGGTGCGCACCTCCCATCGTGCTCCATCCGCCAGGGTGCGCGCACCTCCCATCGTGCTCCATCCGCCAGGGTGCGCGCACCTCCCATCGTGCTCCATCCGCCATGATGCGCACCTCCCAAACGTGCTCCATCCGCCATGCTGCGCACCTCCCAAACGTGCTCCATCCGCCATGCTGCGCACTCCCAAACGTGCTCCATCCGCCATGCTGCGCACTCCCAAACGTGCTCCATCCGCCATGCTGCGCACTCCCAAACGTGCTCCATCCGCCATGCTGCGCACTCCCAAACGTGCTCCATCCGCCATGCTGCGCACTCCCAAACGTGCTCCATCCGCCATGCTGCGCACTCCCAAACGTGCTCCATCCGCCATGCTGCGCACTCCCAAACGTGCTCCATCCGCCATGCTGCGCACTCCCAAACGTGCTCCATCCGCCATGCTGCGCACTCCCAAACGTGCTCCATCCGCCATGCTGCGCACTCCCAAACGTGCTCCATCCGCCATGCTGCGCACTCCCAAACGTGCTCCATCCGCCATGCTGCGCACTCCCAAACGTGCTCCATCCGCCATGCTGCGCACTCCCAAACGTGCTCCATCCGCCATGCTGCGCACTCCCCATCGTGCTCCCAGCCTCCCCCAGCATCAGCCTCCCCCTCCCAGCCTCCCCCAGCATCAGCCTCTCTCCTCCCAGCCTCCCCCAGCATCAGCCTCTCTCCTTCCAGCCTCCCCCAGCATCAGCCTCTCTCCTCCCAGCCTCCCCCAGCATCAGCCTCTCTCCTCCCAGCCTCCCCCAGCATCATCCTCCCCCTCCCAGCCTTCCCCAGGATCAGTCTCTCTCCTCCCAGCCTCCCCCTCCCAGCATCAGCCTTCCCCTCCCAGTCTCCCCAGCATCAGCCTCCCCCAAGATCAGCCTCTCTCCTCCCAGCCTCCTCCAGCACGCCGTGCTCCTCTGCCGACACTCACAGATCCGATCGCATACACATACACACACTCACACTGACGATATCGCACATCCACGCTCACACACACACACACACACAACATCCAGAGATACCACATGCTTCTGGCCATGTGATGCTCCGGCAGGTCCTGGAAGGTCACAACAGCACAGTATCGAGGCCGAGAAGCAAGCAATATCTCCGGATGCTGTGAGTGTGTGGATGCGATGTGTGTGTGAGGTGTGTGAGTGAGTGTGAGCCGGTGTACACTGGTAACTATGATACACATCGGGTAATCAAGGGACCTTAGTTACCCGATGTGTATAATGGTTACCAGCGTTCACGGCCTCAGTCAAGATCCCAGCATCGCAAGGTTATGTCTGGCGCTGCTGGGATCGTGACGGAGCCGGTGTAGAAGCAAGCGATATCCCAGGATGTTGTGAGTGTGTGGATGTGATGTGTGAGGTGTGTGAGAGTGAGTGTGATCTGATGTGGATGTGTGTGTGTGTGTGTGTGTGTGTACTCACCTGGGAGTCGGAACTCCGTGTCAGTTGGGCCAGAGCGAGCGTGCATTGCGTGAGGGGGCGGGGCCTGCAGAGAGCCGGGGCGAGAGGCCAATCCGTGGGGGGGCGGGGCCATGGCGAGCCCAGCGGCCAATCAGCTTTGTGTCACCGTAAGGACACAATTTAGGAGACAGACAGAGGCAATTATATATATATATAGATGTATTTTTTGACACACACACACACACACACACACACACACCTATTCCGCAAATCCTTAGTGACTAAAGTGAGCAGTGCGATCAGCGTTGTCGTCACTCAGGTTACCCGCGGCACAGCTGGAGTCCTCCACCTGAGAGCAGTAGCCGCAGGTAACCCGAGTGACGTCATCGCTGATCGTGCGGCTCCCTTCAGTTATTGCGTGGAGCTGACAGAACGGTCGTGGTCTGTGGCCACTCACTGTCAGCTTCATGTAGCAGAGCTGAGAGAGTCATGGGACGTCGTGTGGATTACGCCAGACCTGGATGGGTGTTTGGGGGATTATAAAAAAAAAAAGTTTTGGTCTTTTATTCCAGATAAAGAAAATAAACAATACCTGAAAAAATTCTTTAACTTACAGGTTAATCATGGAAGGTATCTCAGGGATACGCATGCCATGATTAACCTAGGACTTGGTGGCAGCTATGGGCTGCCATTAACTCATTACTCTGATTGCCACCACACCAGGGCAATTCGGGATGACCCAGGTAGAGTCCTTGGACCGTTGCATCTAATGGATAAGGCAATTTCGGGCGGCTGCTGGCTAATTGTTAGGCTGGGGGGCTCCCCATAACATGGGACTCCCCATCCTGAGAATACCAGCTTTCAGCCGTGTGGCTTTACTCTGGCTGGTATCAATTTGGGGGAGGGGGGGGGAATTGGTTGTAGTGAGACAGCTGTCACTCAGCATGAGGGCTTGTCTGACTGCAACCAATCATAGGCGTCAGTGGGAAGGGAAAGCAGGGAATACGAGATTGAATGAGCGGCCGGCATTTTCTGAAGAGGGAAAAGCCGCCGGAGCTTTGTGACCGCTGTGCAGCGCTGGTGATCGGTGAGTATGAGAGAGGGGGAGAGACCGACCGACGGACAGAGGGACAGATCGGGAGAGGGAGACCGACGGACAGAGAGACAGAGCGAACTGACAGAAAGACTGATCGACAGAGGGAGATTGACCGACATCGACTGAAAAGACCAGTGTTTTGCTGGTCAAAAAAGCATGCAGAACGCAACAAAAATGCAGTCCAAGTGCATTTTGGTTGCGTTTTGATCCACATTATTGATTTCATTAGGTTAGGGGTGGGGAACCTTTTTATTGCCGGGGGCCATTTGGAATTTCCTACTAACCTTTGGGGGCTGCACAACATCAACTTGAAAAATAACCCAGCTATATTTGGTCAAACGATTAATTAACTCACCCCTACTGTGGAGGCAGGAGCTGCTTCTGTTTGGTTTTGACTGATGTTCGGTGATATTGATCATCTTGTTTCTCACAGCTACTTTTCCAGGTTTGTCTCGGTCTGGAGATGCTGGGGGCATATAGCTCACAGGAGGGGCTGGGGCGCATAAATTACAGGAGACACTGGGAGTACACATCAGTAGGGGGGCACGGACTGCACTAGGTGGCTGCGGCACAGACTGCACTAGGTGGCATCACTAGGGAGACACAGAAGTCTGGGGGAGCATAGACATCAACAGGGGGGCATAGAAAGCAGTGGGAGGGTACAGACAACACAGCACGAGGGAGCACACACACACACACACACACACAGCACGAGGGAGCACACACACACACACACACACACAGCACGAGGGAGCACACACACACACACACACACAGCACGAGGGAGCACACACACACACACACACACAGCACGAGGGAGCACACACACACACACACACACACACACACACACACACACACACACACAGCACGAGGGAGCACACACACAGCACGAGGGAGCACACACACAGCACGAGGGAGCACACACACAGCACGAGGGAGCACACACACAGCACGAGGGAGCACACACACAGCACGAGGGAGCACACACACACAGCACGAGGGAGCACACACACACAGCACGAGGGAGCACACACACACAGCACGAGGGAGCACACACACACAGCACGAGGGAGCACACACACACAGCACGAGGGAGCACACACACACAGCACGAGGGAGCACACACACACAGCACGAGGGAGCACACACACACAGCACGAGGGAGCACACACACACAGCACGAGGGAGCACACACACACAGCACGAGGGAGCACACACACACAGCACGAGGGAGCACACACACACAGCACGAGGGAGCACACACACACAGCACGAGGGAGCACACACACACAGCACGAGGGAGCACACACACACAGCACGAGGGAGCACACACACACAGCACGAGGGAACACACACACACAGCACGAGGGAGCACACACACACACACACACACACACGGAAGCACACACACACACACACGCGCACACACACACACACACACACACACACACGGAAGCACACACACACACACACACACACGGAAGCACACACACACACACACACACACGGAAGCACACACACACACACGGAAGCACACACACACACACACACGGAAGCACACACACACACACACACACACACACACACACACACACACACACGGAAGCACACACACACACAGCACGAGGGAGCACACACAGCACGAGGGAGCACACACAGCACGAGGGAGCACACACAGCACGAGGGAGCACACACAGCACGAGGGAGCACACACAGCACGAGGGAGCACACACAGCACGAGGGAGCACACAGCACGAGGGAGCACACAGCACGAGGGAGCAGCGATGGGTTGCGTGCTCAGTGAGGGGGAGGAGGAGTCACACTCACAGCAGGTCCGGGAGGCTGGTAAATCTGCTGCAGCTCTGTGACATATCGCAGCGTGCTGCTTACCCCGCCCACCAGAGCACACTAGCACAGGCCGGGGTTAAGCCTAGAATGTATGGGCTGCAGTCAGGTCCTGGAAGTCAGGATCTGGATAGAGCCTGTGTACATTCTAGCATCTACCCTCAAGGCATCAGGCAGTGAGATTTAAAGGGCCGGCAGCCGGGAAAAGCGCGGCTGCTGCCAGAGCACAGCGGTCCCTGGGAATGTGCCTGGGGGCCGCATAAAAAGTTGTCACGGGCTGTATACGGGCTGGAGGTTCCCCACCCCTGCATTAGGTGGAGAACGCAGCTACAACACAAAAGTAGTGACATGCGGCTTTTTTTCCCCCGCGATTTTTGGCATGCAAAAGACTAAATTACTTACCGGTAATTGGATTTTCCTGAGTCCACGACAGCACCCACGAGAGAGGGATCCGCCCCCTTCAGGACAGGAAACCTACAGATAAAAAAGGGGCAGTCCCCCTCCCTCATCAGTTGGTTGCAGAGAACCGGGAGAGGAACCGCCAAGGAATGAATATACAAAATAGACAACTCCCCGGACACCAAAAAAGGCGAAAAAACAAACCAGAAAGGGCAGGGGTGTAAAGGGTGCTGTCGTGGACTCAGGAAAATCCCATTACCGGTAAGTAATATAGTCTTTTCCTTTCGTCACGACAGCACCCACGAGAGACTTAGAGAGATTACACTCAGAGGGTGGGAAAAAAAAACAAAAAAAAAAAAAAACACAGCGCGAAGGGCCAAGCCACCAACGGAAGACAGGTGAAGAACAGAGGCCAGCCGGCAGAGCCCGAAAAGGCGGACGGAGAAGACCAGGGCGCAGCCGTACAATACCAGCGATGGAGACACCGGCCAGAACCACCCAACGCTCAGAAGAAGGAACCGACACCGAGGAGGCCAGAGGAACTCGCCGCACCGCAGACGATGGGTAACAGCATCCCACAGCCATCGGGACAAGGGACGGCACGCCAAGCGAGGACCAGTCGGAATCCTGAAAAGACAAGAACAAAGAACAAAGACCAACCTCCCCCGCCAAGGGGCCGACCGAGCGACAGAGGCGAGGACAGAGCCCCACGAAACGAAGGAACGGAGAAAATACCCTGCGCGGGAAGAACCCAAGACACCTCGCGCAGCAGGAGAACAACCGGGACCGGAACGCCCCAAGGAGGGAAGGACCAACGGACAGTGTCAGACAGGCACAAACACGCCCAGGAGAGGCGAGGGCGACCAAGATACAGAGGAACAGGCACAGCACCGCGCTGGACGAGGAGGAGAAGAGACCCAGAGGAGAAGCAGGAAGCCCGAGGCGCCAGGCCAGGCGGAAGGTCAGGGAGGCGCAAGACCGCAGAGGCGCAAGGCAGGAGCGCCGTAAGGAGCAAGCACCAAAGAGCAAGACCCAGAGACGCAGGAGGAGAACACAGGCCCACACGACCAGGAGGCCCCGAGGCACCGAAGCACAGGCGCAGGATGCACAGAGCCCAAGAGGCCCAGGGTCCAAGAGGCCCAGAGGCCCAAGAGGCCCAGAGGCCCAAGAGGCCCAGAGGCCCAGAGGCGAAAAGGCATAGAGGCCAAGAGGCACAGAGGCACGGATGCCAAGAAGGAAGAGGCATCGAGGCACAAGGGCCAAGAGGCCCAGAGGCCAAGAGGCACAAACGCACAAGGGCCAAGAGGCACAGAAGCCCAGAGGCCACAGAAGCCCAGAGGCCACAGAAGCCCAGAGGCCACAGAAGCCCAGAGGCCACAGAAGCCCAGAGGCCACAGAAGCCCAGAGGCCACAGAAGCCCAGAGGCCACAGAAGCCCAGAGGCCACAGAAGCCCAGAGGCCACAGAAGCCCAGAGGCCACAGAAGCCCAGAGGCCACAGAAGCCCAGAGGCCACAGAAGCCCAGAGGCCACAGAAGCCCAGAGGCCACAGAAGCCCAGAGGCCACAGAAGCCACAGAAGCCCAGAGGCCACAGAAGCCCAGAGGCCACAGAAGCCCAGAGGCCACAGAAGCCCAGAGGCCACAGAAGCCCAGAGGCCACAGAAGCCCAGAGGCCACAGAAGCCCAGAGGCCACAGAAGCCCAGAGGCCACGAAGTCCCGAAGCAGGAGACAGAGGCCCAGAGGCACCGAGGCCAAGAGGCACCGAGGCCAAGAGGCACCGAGGCCAAGAGGCACCGAGGCCAAGAGGCACCGAGGCCAAGAGGCACCGAGGCCAAGAGGCACCGAGGGCAGGAGACCCAGAAGCAGGGGGTCCGGAGGCACAGAGGCACGGGGCCCCGAGGTCCAAGGCCGGGAAGGCCAGGAAGCCACAGAGGCCCCGAAGCCACAAAGGCCAGAAAAAACCAGGGGGCCCAGAGACCGGGAAGGCCGGAGGCCAGGAGGCAAGGAAGCACAGAGGCCAGGAGGCCACAGAGGCAGGCGGCCAGGAGCACAAGGCACATAGGCCCGAGGCCAGGAGGCACTGAGGACAGGAGGCACCGAGGCCAGGAGGCACCGAGACCAAGGCAGAGAAGCCCGAAGCCAGGAGGAACAGAGGCCCAAGGCCCGGAGGCACAGAGGCCCAAGGCCAAGAGGCACCGAGGGACAGAGGCACGCGGACAGGAAGCACGAGGCCAAGAAGCACGAGACCCAGAGCACGAGGCCAGGAAGCACGAAACCAAGGAGCACGAGACCAGGAGGTACCGAGGACCGAGGCCCTGAACACAGAAGTCTGGAGGCGCAGAGGCTACACAGGCGCAGGAGGCCAAACGGGCACCACCGAGGCAAACGGGCACCACCGAGGCAAACAGGCACCACCGAGGCAAACAGGCACCACCGAGGCAAACAGGCACCACCGAGGCAAACAGGCACCACCGAGGCAAACAGGCACCACCGAGGCAAACAGGCACCACCGAGGCAAACAGGCACCACCGAGGCAAACAGGCACCACCGAGGCAAACAGGCACCACCGAGGCAAACAGGCACCACCGAGGCAAACAGGCACCACCGAGGCAAACAGGCACCACCGAGGCAAACAGGCACCACCGAGGCAAACAGGCACCACCGAGGCAAACAGGCACCACCGAGGCAAACAGGCACCACCGAGGCAAACAGGCACCACCGAGGCAAACAGGCACCACCGAGGCAAACAGGCACCACCGAGGCAAACAGGCACCACCGAGGCAAACAGGCACCACCGAGGCAAACAGGCACCACCGAGGCAAACAGGCACCACCGAGGCAAACAGGCACCACCGAGGCAAACAGGCACCACCGAGGCAAACAGGCACCACCGAGGCAAACAGGCACCACCGAGGCAAACAGGCACCACCGAGGCAAACAGGCACCACCGAGGCAAACAGGCACCACCGAGGCAAACAGGCACCACCGAGGCAAACAGGCACCACCGAGGCAAACAGGCACCACCGAGGCAAACAGGCACCACCGAGGCAAACAGGCACCACCGAGGCAAACAGGCACCACCGAGGCAAACAGGCACCACCGAGGCAAACAGGCACCACCGAGGCAAACAGGCACCACCGAGGCAAACAGGTACCGAAGCAAATAGGCCCCGAGACAAACAGGCAGAAGGGCCAAGAAGCCAGGAGGCCCCAAAAGCCAGGAGGCCACAGAAGCCAGGAGGCCACAGAAGCCAGGAGGCCACCAGGAGGCCACCAGGAGGCCACAGAAGCCAGGAGGCCACCAGAAGGCCACAGAAGCCAGGAGGCCACCAGAAGGCCACAGAAGCCAGGAGGCCACCAGAAGGCCACAGAAGCCAGGAGGCCACAGAAGCCAGGAGGCCACCAGGAGGCCACAGAAGCCAGGAGGCCACAGAAGCCAGGAGGCCACCAGGAGGCCACCAGGAGGCCACAGAAGCCAGGAGGCCACCAGAAGGCCACAGAAGCCAGGAGGCCACCAGAAGGCCACAGAAGCCAGGAGGCCACCAGAAGGCCACAGAAGCCAGGAGGCCACAGAAGCCAGGAGGCCACCAGGAGGCCACAGAAGCCAGGAGGCCACCAGGAGGCCACCAGGAGGCCACAGAAGCCAGGAGGCCACCAGAAGGCCACAGAAGCCAGGAGGCCACCAGGAGGCCACCAGGAGGCCACAGAAGCCAGGAGGCCACCAGAAGGCCACAGAAGCCAGGAGGCCACCAGAAGGCCACAGAAGCCAGGAGGCCACCAGAAGGCCACAGAAGCCAGGAGGCCACCAGAAGGCCACAGAAGCCAGGAGGCCACCAGAAGGCCACAGAAGCCAGGAGGCCACCAGAAGGCCACAGAAGCCAGGAGGCCACCAGAAGGCCACAGAAGCCAGGAGGCCACCAGGAGGCCACAGAAGCCAGGAGGCCACCAGGAGGCCACAGAAGCCAGGAGGCCACCAGGAGGCCACAGAAGCCAGGAGGCCACCAGAAGGCCACAGAAGCCAGGAGGCCACCAGAAGGCCACAGAAGCCAGGAGGCCACCAGAAGGCCACAGAAGCCAGGAGGCCACCAGAAGGCCACAGAAGCCAGGAGGCCACCAGAAGGCCACAGAAGCCAGGAGGCCACCAGAAGGCCACAGAAGCCAGGAGGCCACCAGAAGGCCACAGAAGCCAGGAGGCCACCAGAAGGCCACAGAAGCCAGGAGGCCCGAGGCCACAGAAGCCAGGAGGCCACCAGAAGGCAAGAGGTCCGGAGGCCACACAGGTACCGAAGCAAATAGGCCCCGAGACAAACAGGCAGAAGGGCCAAGAAGCCAGGAGGCCCCGAGGCCACAAAAGCCAGGAAGCCAGGAGGCCACAGAAGCCAGGAGGCCACCAGGAGGCCACAGAAGCCAGGAGGCCACAGAAGCCAGGAGGCCACAGAAGCCAGGAGGCCACAGAAGCCAGGAGGCCACAGAAGCCAGGAGGCCACAGAAGCCAGGAGGCCACAGAAGCCAGGAGGCCACAGAAGCCAGGAGGCCACCAGAAGGCCACAGAAGCCAGGAGGCCACCAGAAGGCCACCAGGAGGCCACAGAAGCCAGGAGGCCACCAGAAGGCCACAGAAGCCAGGAGGCCCGAGGCCACAGAAGCCAGGAGGCCACCAGAAGGCAAGAGGTCCGGAGGCCACACAGGCCCGGAGGCCACAGAGGCCAGGAGGACACCGGAACCAGGAGGCCACATAGGCCAGGCGGCCACAGGGGCCAGGACCACAGGGCCAAGGTCCACCGAGGCCATAGGAGTCAGGAGGACACAGGGGCCCAGGAGCTCAGAGGCAGGAGGCACAGAGGCCACCGAGTACAGACCCAGAGGGCACCCCGGCGCACACACCACCAGGACGCCGGCCACAGCACAGCAGGAGGGACTGACCGAGAAGGGGAGCAATCCCCGGACAGAAGGGCAGGGGGAAGGGCTGGCAGAGATCGACAGCCGAGCCCCCCCTTGAACCGCAAAAGCAGGAGCACAGCGTTTGGGACACCGACGCTGGACGCAGCAGGCCCAGCGCATAGGCCACACAGGCGGTGAAGACGCAGGCACGCGTCAGGGAGAGGCACTGGCCCGACCGCCATGTACTCACCCGCACCGCAGCGACCGGCCCGGATGGAGGGGACCACGGGCTTCACTAGGAACCTTCCCGGCCGCTCCCCCGGAAGAGCTCCTGTATTACATCCGGGTCACTGCAGCAGGGAAGCGTGCACCTTCGACGCGGCAGGGCCCCCCCTGCCGCGCACACGTCTGGGAGAAGCACACCCTGCTGCAGGCGTCATATCTCCCGGAGGCAAAGCCGGGCAGGAGAAAGAGGACGAGGTGCACCGGAGGACGGAGTCCACGAGGGGAGCTCCACCGACCGTGCTTCCGGATCCAGAGCTCCGCCGTTCCCTAGGAGACCGCACGGACTCAACAGGACCCAGGCACTGCAGGTTCCTCTCCATGCAGGACAGGAAACCAACTGATGAGGGAGGGGGACTGCCCCTTTTTTATCTGTAGGTTTCCTGTCCTGAAGGGGGCGGATCCCTCTTTCGTGGGTGCTGTCGTGACTAAAGGAAAACGCTGTTTTTAAAAACGCAGCTTACGCATTGCATTTTCAGACTTCTCAGAGACTTTGCTGGGGAAGCAGAACACATGCAATTTGGCACTGAAACACTGCAGTTCAAAACACAGGGGGAAAAAAAAAAAAAAGAAAAAAAAAAAAAAACTCCACACAAAACGTGTGCACATAGGCTATGTGCTTCACACTGAAGATGTGGCCAGCCCAGTTACCTCATTTTACAGCCAGCAAAGAGGCAAATTGTGCAACATTTTTAATGAAAACTAATTGCGAAGAAGGGAATTTTGTTTACTTACCGTAAATTCCTTTTCTTCTAGCTCCAATTGGGAGACCCAGACAATTGGGTGTATAGCTACTGCCTCCGGAGGCCACACAAAGTACTACACTTAAAAGTGTAAGGCCCCTCCCCTTCTGGCTATACACCCCCCCCGTGGGATCACGGGCTCCTCAGTTTTAGTGCAAAAGCAAGAAGGAGGAAAGCCAATAACTGTTTTAAATACAAATTCAACCCGAGAAACAACCTCGGAGAACTGAACTGTTCAACATGAACAACATGTGCACCCGAAAAAAACAAATTTCCTAAGAAAAACAGGGCGGGTGCTGGGTCTCCCAATTGGAGCTAGAAGAAAAGGAATTTACGGTAAGTAAACAAAATTCCCTTCTTTGTCGCTCCTAATTGGGAGACCGACAATTGGGACGTCCAAAAGCAGTCCCTGGGTGGGTAAAAGAATACCTCGTGATAGGGCCGTCAAACAGCCCTTTCCTACAGGTGAGCCACCGCCGCCTGAAGGACTTGTCTACCTAGGCCGGCATCCGCCGAAGCGTAGGTATGCACCTGATAATGCTTGGTAAAAGTGTGCAGACTCGACCAGGTAGCCGCCTGGCACACCTGCTGAGCCGTAGCCTGGTGCCGTAATGCCCAGGACGCACCCACGGCTCTGGTAGAATGGGCTTTCAGTCCTGATGGAATCGGAAGCCCAGCAGAACGGTAGGTGTGAAGAATTGGTTCCTTCATCCAACGCGCAAGGGTGGATTTGGAAGCTTGCGACCCTTTACGCTGACCAGCGACAAGGACAAAGAGTACATCCGAGCGGCGCAGAGGCGCCGTGCGGGAAATGTAGATCCTGAGTGCTCTCACCAGATCCAATAAATGCAAACCTTTTTCAAATTGGTGAACTGGATGCGGACACAAAGACGGTAAAGTGATATCTTGATTGAGATGAAAGGAAGATACCACCTTGGGAAGAAATTCTGGAATTGGACGCAGAACTACCTTGTCCTGGTGAAACACCAGGAATGGAGATCTGCATGATAACGCCGCCAGCTCGGACACTCTCCGAAGAGACGTGACCGCCACTAGAAAGGCCACTTTCTGTGAAAGACGAGAAAGGGAAACCTCCTTCATAGGCTCGAAAGGCGGCTTTTGGAGAGCAATTAGAACCTTGTTCAGGTCCCAGGGCTCCAATGGCCGCTTGTAAGGGGGGACGATATGACAAACCCCTTGCAGGAACGTGCGTACCTGAGGAAGTCGCGCCAGGCGTTTCTGAAAAAATACGGATAGCGCGGAGACTTGACCCTTAAGGGAGCCAAGCGACAAACCTTTTTCCAACCCAGACTGCAGGAAGGAAAGAAAAGTAGGCAATGCAAAAGGCCAGGGAGAAACTCCCTGAGCCGAGCACCAAGATAGGAATATCCTCCACGTCCTGTGGTAGATCTTGGCGGAGGATGGTTTCCTAGCCTGTCTCATGGTGGCAACCACTTCATGAGATAAACCTGAGGCCGCTAGGATCCAGGACTCAATGGCCACACAGTCAGGTTCAGGGCCGCAGAATTCAGATGGAAAAACGGCCCTTGAGACAGCAAGTCTGGACGGTCTGGTAGTGCCCACGGATGGCCTACCGTGAGGTGCCACAGATCCGGGTACCACAACCTCCTTGGCCAGTCTGGAGCGACGAGAATGGCGCGGCGGCAGTCGGACCTGATTTTGCGGAGCACTCTGGGCAACAATGCCAGAGGTGGGAACACATACGGTAGCCGGAACTGCGACCAATCTTGAACTAAGGCGTCTGCCGCCAGAGCTCGGTGATCGTGAGACCGTGCCATGAAAACCAGGACCTTGTTGTTGTGCCGTGACGCCATCAGGTCGACGTCCGGCATCCCCCAGCGGCGACAGATCTCCTGAAACACGTCCGGGTGAAGGGACCATTCCCCTGCGTCCATGCCCTGGCGACTGAGAAAGTCTGCTTCCCAGTTTTCTACGCCTGGGATGTGAACGGCGGATATAGTGGATGCCGTGTCTTCCACCCACGTCAGAATCCGCCGGACTTCCTGGAAGGCTTGCCAACTGCGTGTTCCCCCTTGGTGGTTGATGTATGCCACCGCTGTGGAGTTGTCCGACTGAATTCGGATCCGCTTGCCTTCCAGCCACTGTTGGAAGGCTTGTAGGGCAAGATAGACTGCTCTGATCTCCAGAACATTGATCTGAAGGGTGGACTCTTTCCGAGTCCACGTACCCTGAGCCCTGTGGTGGAGAAACACTGCTCCCCACCCTGATAGACTCGCATCTGTCGTGACCACCGCCCAGGATGGGGGTAGGAACGACTTTCCTTTTGACAATGAGGTGGGAAGAAGCCACCACCGGAGAGATTCCTTGGCTGCCTGAGAGAGGGAGACCTCCCTGTCGAGGGACGTCGACTTCCCGTCCCATTGGCGGAGAATGTCCCATTGTAGTGGACGCAGATGAAACTGCGCAAAAGGAACTGCTTCCATTGCTGCTACCATCTTCCCTAGGAAGTGCATGAGGCGCCTCAAGGGGTGCGACTGGCCCTGAAGGAGAGATTGCACCCCTATCTGTAGCGAGCACTGTTTGTCCAGTGGAAGTTTCACCATCGCTGAGAGAGTATGAAACTCCATGCCAAGATATGTTAGTGATTGGGTCGGGGTTAGATTTGACTTTGGAAAGTTGATAATCCACCCGAAACTCTGGAGAGTCTTCAGTGCCACGTTCAGGCTGTGTTGGCATGCCTCTTGAGAGGGCGCCTTGATAAGTAGATCGTCCAAATACGGGATCACGGAGTGACCTTGCGAGTGCAGGACTGCTACTACTGCTGCCATGACCTTGGTGAAGACCCGAGGGGCTGTCGCCAGCCCGAAAGGTAGAGCTACGAACTGCAGGTGTTCGCTTCCTATAACGAAGCGTAGAAAACGCTGATGCTCTGGCGCAATTGGCACGTGGAGATAAGCATCCTTGATGTCTATTGATGCTAGGAAATCTCCTTGAGACATTGAGGCGATAACGGAGCAGAGAGATTCCATCCTGAACCTCCTGGTTTTTACGTGTTTGTTGAGCAGCTTTAGATCCAGGACGGGACGGAACGACCCGTCTTTCTTTGGCACCACAAACAAATTGGAGTAAAAACCGTGACCTTGTTCCTGAAGAGGAACAGAAGTCACCACTCCTTCCGCCTTTAGAGCGGACACCGCTTGCAGCAGAACATCGGCTCGGTCGGGCGGTGGGGAAGTTCTGAAGAAGCGAGTTGGAGGACGAGAGCAGAACTCTATCCTGTACCCGTGAGACAGAATGTCTCTCACCCAACGGTCTTTGACCTGTGACAACCAAATGTCGCCAAAGCGGGAGAGCCTGCCACCGACCGAGGATGCGGAGAGAGGAGGCTGAAAGTCATGAGGAAGCCGTCTTGGTAACGGTTCTTCCGGCTGGCTTTTTTGGGCGTGATTGAGTCCGCCACGAATCTGAGCCCCTCTGATCCTTTTGAGTCCTTTTGGACGAGTAGAATTGGGACCTGCCTGAGCCTCGAAAGGACCGAAAACCAGACTGTCCCCTCCTCTGTTGAGGTTTGTTTTGTCTGGGCTGAGGTAAGGATGAGTCCTTACCCTTGGAGTGTTTAATGATTTCATCCAAACGCTCACCAAACAATCGGTCACGAGAAAAAGGCAAACTGGTTAAGCACTTCTTGGAAGAAGAATCTGCCTTCCATTCTCTCAACCACAGGGCTCTGCGTAAAACCACAGAGTTGGCTGACGCCACCGCCGTACGGCTCGTAGAGTCTAGGACAGCATTAATCGCGTAAGACGCGAATGCAGACATTTGAGAGGTCAAGGGTGCCACCTGCGGAGCAGATGTACGTGTGACCGTGTCGACCTGTGTAAGCCCAGCTGAAATAGCTTGGAGTGCCCATATGGCTGCGAATGCTGGCGCCAACGACGCTCCAATAGCTTCATAGATGGATTTTAACCAGAGCTCCATCTGTCTGTCAGTGGCATCTTTAAGTGCCGCCCCATCTTCCACTGCAACTAGAGATCTGGCTGCAAGCCTGGAGATTGGAGGGTCCACCTTGGGACACTGTGTCCAGCCCTTGACCACGTCAGGGGGAAAAGGATAGCGTGTATCTTTAAGCCGTTTGGAAAAACGCTTATCTGGATAAGCGTGGTGTTTCTGGATTGCGTCTCTAAAGTCAGAGTGGGCCAGAAACGTGCTTAATTTACGCTTGGGATACCTGAAATGGAATTTCTCCTGCTGTGAAGCTGCCTCCTCCGCAAGAGGAGCTGGTGGAGAAATATCTAACATCCTATTGATGGACGCTATAAGATCATTCACTATGGCGTCACCATCCGGGGTATCTAGATTGAGAGCGGCCCCAGCCTCAGACTCCTGATCAGTTACATCCGCCTCATCACACAGAGTCGTCCCGCTGGGACCCTGACCAGTGTGATGAAGTTGAGGGTCGCTCATAGCGAGCCCGCTTAGGTTGTCTGGGACTGTCGTCCGAGTCAGAGCCGTCACCCTGGGGTGCATATGACACCCCCGGAGCTAGGAAGTGGTCCAGCTGAGGGGGACCAGGGGGCAATGATTCAACAGTGCCCATGGTCTGAGTTACTGGTCTAGACTGCAATGTTTCAAGAATTTTAGACATAGTCATAGACAATCTGTCAGCAAAAGCTGCAAACTCCGTCCCTGTCACCTGGACAGCATTTACAGGTGGTTCTCCCTGGGTCACCTCTAGCAGCGGCCCCGGCTGAGCAATTGCCACAGGGGCCGAGCACTGCACACAATGGGGGTCAGTGGAACCTGCCGGTAGAGTAGCCCCACATGCGGTACAAGCAGCATATAAAGTCCGTGCCTTGGCACTTTTGCTTTTTGCGGACGACATGCTGTTATCTCCTTGAGAAATCTAAGGAGGGTATATAGCAGAAAACCACCAGCGACTGTACAGTGCAAAGTATTGCCAGCACAAAATACAAAGTACACTATGGCACAAGTGGGGGAGAGCCCTTGAGGGCTGCTTACCGCCCGCTGAAAAGCTGGTGTGAGATCGTAGAATCCCTTGTCTGGGTCTCCCAGCCTCCCCTCCGCAGTTCAGCGTGCAGGCAGGAATGGCTGCCGGCGTCCTGTGAAGAGGGGCGGACCGTGGGAGTCCCAAACAAAAGAGCGGGAAACTGCGTCCACCTGTGCCTAGTGTGAGGGCTGGAGTATGTAAAACAGACTCCAGCTCTTAACGCTGCTGGACTGTACAGCGTCCCGCCCTCCTCCTGACTGGCAGGTCCGGGGGCGGGAACGATACGAACTAGGCCGCAAAAGCCGGGGACTGTAGTAATCTAGCGCGGCCGTCATATATGCACGGCCAGCGCGGAAGTCCCCGGCGCACCACAAATCCCAGCCGCGACCAGTAAACACTAAACACTGACCCCAGCGGCCGGATCGGCCGATCGTACAAAGTCACCTCACTCAGCAGAGCTGTAGTGAGTAACGGCACCAGCGCAGCAGCGCTGTTTACCCCGGCGCACTAACACACCCAGCAATGCTGCAGTGTGCGTGCGATAAGCACGGGGACACGGAGTACCTTGATGGAGCAGGGTCCTGTCCCTGAGAAAACTCCGCTCCATATCCAGCAGATCCTCCAGGGGCTGTGGATGGAGCACGGCCTCAGTGCCCGGAGACCGGTAAAGTCCCACTTCACCCAGAGCCCTAATGGGGATGGGGAAGGAATCAGCATGTGGGCTCCAGCCTCCGTACCCGCAATGGGTACCTCAACCTTAACAAACACCGCCGACAGAAAGTGGGGTGAGAAGGGAGCATGCTGGGGGCCCTAGTAAGGGCCCTCTTCTTCCATCCGACATAGTCAGCAGCTGCTGCTGACTAAACAGTGGAGCTATGCGTGGATGTCTGGCCTTCGCACAAAGCATAAAACTGAGGAGCCCGTGATCCCACGGGGGGGGGGGTGTATAGCCAGAAGGGGAGGGGCCTTACACTTTTAAGTGTAGTACTTTGTGTGGCCTCCGGAGGCAGTAGCTATACACCCAATTGTCTGGGTCTCCCAATTAGGAGCAACAAAGAAAGTTATTTTTAGCCCCAAATAAATGCATTAAAAAAAAATAGCTGACGAACCCCTGTAAAAGCAAAGAACCAATAATGGTCTGAAATTTGCACAAATCTTAACTGCTATAATAATCTTTATTTCTATAGCGCCAACATATTCAGCAGCGCTTAACATGAACATACTTTAGCTGGAGAACAGGATTACTCCTATAGCAGTAGTCTAAAAGGTACCGTCACACTAAGCAACATCGCTAGCAACATCGCTGCTGAGGCACAACTTGCTAGCGATGTTGCTGTGTGTGACATCCAGCAACAACCTGGCCCCTGCTGTGAGGTCGTTGGTTGTCGCTGAATGTCCTGGGCCATTTTTTAGTTGCTCTCCCACTGTGAAGCACACACTGTGTGTGACAGCGACAGAGCAACAACTAAATGTGCAGGCAGCAGGAGCCGGCATCTGCGGATGCTGGTAACCATGGTAAACAGCAGGTAACCAAGAAGCCCTTACCTTGGTTACCCAATATTTACCTTAGTTACCAGCCTCCGCCGCTCTCAGCTGCCAGTGCCGGCTCCTGCTCTGTGCACATGTAGCTGCAGTACACATTGGCCAATTAACCCGATGTGTACTGTGGCTAGGTGTGCAGGGAGCCAGCGCTAAGCTGTGTGCGCTGGTAACCAAGGTAAAGATTGGGTTGGTTACCCGATATTTACCTTAGTTACCAAGCGCAGCATGCTTCCACGTGTAGCGACGCTCCAGCGATCCCTGCCAGGTCAGGTTGCTGGTGGGATCGCTGGAGCGTCGCTTAGTGTGACATCTCACCAGCGACCTAGCAACTTACCAGCGATCCCAACAACGATACAACCTGATGGGGATCGCTGGTAAGTTGTTTAGTGTGACTGGGCCCTAAGGGGAAATTTTCTGTGGATGCCAATCTGGCTGCCAGTGAGGGAGACTAATAGCTGTAATGCTCCTCTGGAAAATATGCAAATTGCCTTTTCAGGGAGGAAGGAGATTAACTCTAGTGCCATATATTGTAAGAAACAATCCTAGGGTCACTTAACTTAGGATTGCTACTTCTACTATGTGGAACTAGACATTGTCTCCTTCCTATTGCAGTAAACACTCAAGCAAATTCACCATGAAAAAAAATGAAGACATGCACTCACTTCCTCAACTTCCATATTTATTGAAATGACCAGATTGGAATAGTTTCAATGTTTCATATAAAACGATGCAATGTCAGCAGCTGATAACAGGAGAGCTAAAGACAGAACTATGCTGCAGATGGAGACTTGTTTAGTGCGGCTGAATATCCAGGAAGCAAGGGGCAAATCTTTGATCCTTGTGTAGTTACGGACAGATTCCAATGATTCCACAGGCGAGACGACCTCCAGCATTGCCAGTTTTCAGACTCTCCTCATTACCTCCTTTCCCCAAGTCATCATCTTTCTCATGGACCTGGAGGGGGTGGGAGGGAAGGAAAATTAAAGAAAAATCAGAATGCAAACTGTTCGACAGAAGGTTACTCTTATCTGAATGATGCCTAAGGCCATGTGCCCATGGAAGATTAAACCTGCAGATTTATCTGCATTTTCCAAATAAATCTGGTTTCATGGGACATTGGGAGTGCAGTGTCCATGCTGTGGACACGTGCGGCTGCGGGACATGCTGTGGATGTCCCGCAGCCGCATGTAAATTATTTCTGGTGAATTACCTGCGGAAATCTCGGCCCTCCACTATGGATAAAGAGGCCGGGACTTCCGCAGGTAAGTCACATGAATGCCCGCAGGTATTTTGCTGTAATCCCGCAGCTAAAAATATCTGCAGATTTTGGCGAGCAGCTGCGGGAAACCTGCGGAGGTACCTGCGGATATATCTGCAGGTACAAACTCCCGTGGGCACATAGCTTTAAGTGCAGTGAGCTCAATCCCCTCCAGAAAAGCAAACAAACCTGCAATCACCCTGACAATTGGTGCTGCCAACTTCAATTGTGGTCATATTTAGTAATCAATGGTCTGGTATGTATGGGATTTGGATGGCAGGAGTTGCTATATTTTTTTACAGCACAATCAGGAATAATGCATCATGGTCATTACAGCTGTAAACCACAACTACATTTGTTTAGAGGAATACTTAATGCCTTATTGGCATTTAACATTAGTGAATCCAGCGTCAGGTCCTGGTCTGATTCCTCAGGCGTTCCTCTTACAGCAGACATAGGAGCTGAGCTCTGCACACTATTGTTACTGCTATATACTGCTGTCCATTTTTGACAACAGCATTCACAAGCAGCCCAGGTGAACGAGGGGGCATCTATCACCTCCAATACAATATAGGCCACTATTTTCCAGTGTTTGCTGAAGACCCCTGTGCTGCCATGATGCTGCTCTGTTGAGACATCATAAGAGAATGATTTTTTGCCCTATACCTAGTATAAGTGATTGAGAAACTGTGGAAAGAAAAGCGCAATAGGGTCTTACCCCAAAAAGGGAGGAAGATATGTAATAAAACCACACTCACCTATAATGGTTGTGCCAGTCACAACCACTATACAGGCATATATAAGATCCAGGTCCAGGCAGCAGTCCCAAAGTTGGCTGATAACAGAGTGATAGAAGAAGGGTCTTAATTCCGCACCAAGGATTTGATGTTCTCTTGCCAATGTCCTGATGAAGGGAGCTGTGTCTCCAGAAACGCGTAGACTTGTGCATGTTATTAAAGAAGCATTAATCTCTTCCTGGAGCCATTGAGTCCTTGGCGCGGAATTAAGACCCTTCTTCTATCACTCTCTGTTATTAGTATAAGTGATTGAACAGTGGTAGGTGCAAAAAAGGGAATTTTGTTTACTTACCGTAAATTCCTTTTCTTCTAGCTCCTATTGGGAGACCCAGACAATTGGGTGTATAGCTTCTGCCTCTGGAGGCCACACAAAGTATTACACTTTAAAAAGTGTAACCCCTCCCCTCTGCCTATACACCCTCCCGTGGACCACGGGCTCCTCAGTTTTGGTGCAAAAGCAGGAAGGAGAAAACTTATAAATTTGTCTAGGGTAAACTCAATCCGAAGGATGTTCGGAGAACTGAAGACCATGAACCATAAGAACAAATCAACATGAACAACATGTGTACACAAAAGAACAACAGCCCGAAGGGAACAGGGGCGGGTGCTGGGTCTCCCAATAGGAGCTAGAAGAAAAGGAATTTACGGTAAGTAAACAAAATTCCCTTCTTTGTCGCTCCATTGGGAGACCCAGACAATTGGGACGTCCAAAAGCTGTCCCTGGGTGGGTAAAAGAATACCTCGATAAAAAGAGCCGTAACACGGCCCCCTCTTACAGGTGGGCAACCGCCGCCTGAAGGACTCGCCTACCTAGGCTGGCATCTGCCGAAGCATAGGCATGCACCTGATAGTGTTTTGTAAAAGTGTTCAGACTCGACCAGGTAGCCGCCTGACACACCTGCTGAGCCGTAGCCTGGTGCCGCAAAGCCCAGGACGCGCCCACGGCTCTGGTAGAATGGGCTTTCAACCCTGAAGGAAATCGGAAGCCCAGAAGAACGATAGGCTTCAAAAATCGGTTCCTTGATCCACCGAGCCAAGGTAGACTTGGAAGCCTGCGACCCCTTACGCTGGCCAGTGACAAGGACAGAGCGCATCAGAGCGGCGCAGGGGCGCCGTGCGAGACACGTAGATCCGGAGTGCTCTCACTAGATCTAACAAATGCAAATCCTTTTCACATTGGTGAACTGTATGAGGGCAAAATGAAGGTAAGGAGATATCCTGATTGAGATGAAAAGTGGACACCACCTTAGGGAGAAAGTCCAGGACCGGACGCAGAACCACCTTATCCTGGTGAAATACCAGGAAAGGGCCTTTGCATGACAGCGCTGCAAGCTCTGACACTCTCCGGAGTGAAGTAACCGCCACTAGAAATGCCACCTTCTGCGAAAGACGTGATAAAGAGACATCCCGCAGCGGCTCAAAAGGTGGTTTTTGAAGAGCCCGTAGAACCATGTTGAGATCCCAGGGTTCCAGCGGACGCTTGTAAGGTGGGACTATGTGGCAAACTCCCTGCAGGAACATGCGGACCTGCTGAAGCCTGGCTAGACGCTTTTTGAAAAAAAACACGGAAAGCGCCGAGACTTGACCTTTGAGAGAGCCGAGTGACAAACCCTTGTCCAATCCCGATTGAAGGAAGGAAAGAAACCTGGGTAAGGCAAACGGCCAGGGGATAAACCCCCTCTCAGAGCACCAGGCTAAGAAGATCCTCCAAGTTCTGTGATAGATCTTGGCTGACGTTGGCTTCCTGGCCTGTCTCATAGTGGCAATGACATCTTGAGACAACCCTGAGGACGCTAAGAGCCAGGACTCAATGGCCACACAGTCAGTTTGAGGGCCGCAGAATTCAGATGGAAAAATGGCCCTTGAGATAGCAAGTCTGGTCGGTCTGTTAGTGCCCACGGTTGCCCCACCGTGAGATGCCACAGATCCGGGTACCACGACCGCCTCGGCCAATCTGGAGCGACGAGGATGGCGCGGCGGCAGTCGGACCTGATCTTGCGCAACACTCTGGGCAGCATTGCCAGAGGAGGGAATACATAAGGCAGTTGAAACTGCGACCAATCCTGAACTAAGGCGTCCGCCGCCAGAGTTCTGTGGTCCTGAGACAGTGCCATGAATGCCGGGACCTTGTTGTGCCGAGACGCCATGAGATAGACGTCCGGCGTTCCCCAGCGGCAACAGATCTCTTGAAACACGTCCGGGTGGAGAGACCATTCCCCCGCGTCCATGCCCTGGCGACTGAGGAAGTCTGCTTCCCAGTTTTCTACGCCCGGAATGTGAACCGCGGAGATGGTGGAGGCTGTGGCCTCCGCCCACAGCAGAATCCGCCGGACTTCTTGGAAGGCTTGACGACTGCGCGTGCCGCCCTGATGGTTGATGTACGCAACCGCCGTGGCGTTGTCCGACTGTATGCGGATCTGCCTGCCCTCGAGCCACCGATGGAACGCCTTGAGGGCTAGATACACTGCCCTTATCTCCAGAACATTGATCTGAAGGGAGGACTCTGTCGGAGTCCAGGTTCCCTGAGCCTTGTGGTGGAGAAAAACCGCTCCCCATCCTGACAGGCTCGCGTCCGTCGTGACCACAACCCAGGATGGGGGCAGAAAGGATTTTCCTTTCGACAGAGAAGTGGGGAGAAGCAACCACTGAAGAGAGGTCTTGGCTTCCAGAGACAGAGACGTTCCTGTCCAAGGACGTCGGCCTCTTGTCCCATTTGCGGAGAATGTCCCATTGGAGTGGACGCAGATGAAATTGCGCAAATGGAACTGCCTCCATTGCTGCCACCATCTTCCCCAGGAAGTGCATGAGGCGCCTCAAGGGGTGCGACTGTGCCTGAAGAAGGGATTGTACCCCTGTCTGCAGCGACCGCTGTTTGTCCAGCGGCAGCTTGACCATCGCTGAGAGAGTATGAAACTCCATTCCGAGGTACGTCAGTGACTGGGTCGGAGACAATTTTGACTTTGGAAAATTGATGATCCACCCGAACCTCTGGAGAGTCTCCAGAGCAACGGTCAGACTGTGTTGACAAGCCACCCGTGAGGGTGCCTTGACTAGGAGATCGTCTAGATAAGGGATCACAGAGTGGCCCTGAGAGTGAAGGATCGCTACGACGGATGCCAAGACCTTGGTGAAGACCCGTGGGGCTGTCGCCAGGCCGAAAGGCAGTGCCACAAACTGAAGGTGTTCGTCCCCGATGGCGAAACGCAGGAAGCGTTGATGCTCTTGAGCGATCGGCACATGGAGATAGGCATCTCTGATGTCGATTGATGCTAGAAAGTCTCCTTGGGACATCGAAGCGATGACAGATCGGAGGGATTCCATGCGAAACCTCCTGGTTGTCACATGTCTGTTGAGCAATTTTAGGTCCAAAACGGGACGGAATGAGCCGTCCTTTTTTGGCACCACGAACAGATTGGAGTAAAAACCGCGACCGCGTTCCTGAAGGGGAACGGGGATCACCACTCCATCTGTTTTCAGAGTGTCCACCGCCTGAAAAAGCGCAACGGTCCGCTCGGGGGGCGGAGATGTTCTGAAAAAAACGAGTCGGAGGACGAGAGCTGAACTCTATCCTGTAACCGTGAGACAGAATGTCCCTCACCCAACGGTCTTGGACATGTGGCCACCAGGCGTCGCAAAAGCGGGAGAGCCTGCCACCGACCGAGGATGCGGTTTGGGGCGGCCGAAAGTCATGAGGAGGCCGCCTTGGAGACTGTGCCTCCAGCGGTCTTTGGAGGACGTGACTTAGACCGCCATGCAAAAGAGTTCCTCTGGCTCTTCTGTGGCCTGTTGGACGAGGAGGGTTGGGATCTGGCTGAGGGCCGAAAGGACCGAAACCTCGCTTGAACTTTCCGTTGCTGAGGTCGGTTTGGGTTGTGGTAAGGACGAGTCCTTTCCCTTGGATTGCTTAATAATTTCATCCAACCGCTCGCCAAACAGTCTGTCGCCAGAAAAAGGCAAACCGGTCAAGAACTTTTTGGAAGCAGAGTCTGCCTTCCATTCGCGTAGCCACATGGCTCTGCGGACTGCTACAGAATTGGCGGATGCTACCCCTGTACGGCTAGCCGAGTCCAGGACAGCATTCATGGCGTAGGATGCAAATACTGACGCCTGAGAAGTCAAAGACGTTACTTGTGGCGCAGCGGTACGGGTGACCGCATTAATCTCAGTCAGACAAGCTGAGATAGCCTGGAGTGCCCACACTGCTGCAAAGGCTGGGGCAAAAGACGCGCCTATAGCTTCATAGATGGATTTCATTAGGAGCTCTGCCTGTCAGTGGCATCCTTGAGCGATGCACCGTCAGCCACTGCTACTACTGATCTAGCCGCCAGTCTAGAGACTGGAGGATCCACCTTGGGACACTGAGCCCAACCCTTAACCACGTCAGCGGGGAAGGGGTAACGTGTGTCATTAAGGCGTTTAGTAAAGCGCTTGTCCGGGAAAGCACTGTGCTTCTGGACAGCATCTCTAAAGTTAGAGTGATCGAAGAAAGCACTCCGGGTACGTTTAGGAAACCTAAACTGGTGTTTCTCCTGTTGTGAAGCCGAATCCTCTGTAGGCGGAGTTGGGGGAGACAGATCTAGCACCTGGTTGATGGACGCTATAAGATCATTTACTATGGCGTCCCCTTCAGGTATATCCAGATTGAGAGCAACGTCAGGGTCAGAGTCCTGGGCTGCGACCTCCGCCTCATCCTCCAGAGAGTCCTCAAGCTGAGACCCCGAACTGCGTGAAGAAGTCAGGGAAGATTCTAAGCGAGCCCGCTTAGCTGGTCTGGGACTGCGGTCCGTGCCGGAGTCCTGCACGTAATAACTAGAGGCCACACCAGGAACACGCTTAGTCGCAGACCGAGAGGGGCCTGGGGGTGATCCCGCAGTGCCCGGGGCCTGTATAAGGGCCGGTCTGGACTGCTAAACCTCTAGAATCTTAACAGACCATTTATCCATAGACTTAGTCATGGAATGAGAAAGCGACTCAGAGTTTGTCGGCTAAAACAGCAAACTCTGTCCCTGCCATCTGGACAGGGGGGGCCGGTGGTTCTACCTGGGCCGAGGGACCCCCTAGTGCCTCAGGCTCCGGCTGAGCGAGTGCCACAGGGGCTGAGAATTGCTCACAGTGAGGGTAGGTGGAACCTGCAGGTAACATAGCCGCACAAGAGGTACAGGTAGCAAAATAACCCTGTGCCTTGGCCCCCTTGCTCCTTGTGAACGACATGCTGTTGTCTCCCAGGAGCGTGATCACTGAGGGTATATAGCCACAAGTACACAATACAGCTGAACCGGAAAAGTATACAAATATAATGTATCTATATACAGGTCAGCACCCTAGGGGGACCAGCACCGGTAACCGGTGTGGCTTACCGACCGCTCCAGCGGTGTGTGGCCACCAGATTCCCCTTCTGCCTCGGGTCTCCCAGAGCTGCAGCCAGACGTCCTCCACCGGCAGGATGTGTTAAAACATGGCTGTTGGCGTTCACAGGGGAGGAGGGAGCCGTGGGCGGACTTACAAAAGTGCGGGAATCTGGTGCCCCATAGGGAATAGTGAGGGGGGAGGAGGACAGCAATGTGTGCTCCAGCCCTCACTGTCGGCGTCAGCCCGACCGTCCCGCCCTTGCCCCTGACTGGCAGGCCCGTGGGCGGGCGTTTAATGTACTAGGCCGCAAAAGCCGGGGACTAAAGTAGAAACCGCGGCCGACAAGCAGGCATGGCCGGCGCGGTAGTCCCGGACAGAAAACAAACACTGCAGGCGCTGCAGCGTCTGAGGCCCAGGTGCTCCATGCACCGTCCCAAAGGGGACACAGAGTACCTGTAGTTGCAGGGCCTTGTCCCTGACGATACTCAGTCTCCTGTCCGGCAGATACCACCAGGGGCTGCGGAGGGAGCCCGGTCCCAGTGCCTGGATGACCGGTTAGGATCCCACTTCACCCAGAGCCCCTAAGGGATGGGGAAGGAAAGCGGCATGTGGGCTCCAGCCTCTGTACCCGCAATGGGTACCTCAACCTGAACAACACCGCCGACTCAGTGGGGTGAGCAGGGAGCATGCCGGGGGCCCTGTTAAGGGCCCTCTTTTCTTCCATTCGAAATAGTCAGCAGCTGCTGCTGACTAAAATGTGGAGCATTGTGTGCATGTGTGCCTCCTTCAACACAAAGCTAAAAACTGATGGGCCCGTGATGCACGGGAGGGTGTATAGGCAGAGGGGAGGGGTTACACTTTTTAAAGTGTAATACTTTGTGTGGCCTCCGGAGGCAGTAGCTATACACCCAATTGTCTGGGTCTCCCAATGGAGCGACAAATAAAGACGGAACAGTTGCCAGAATCTCATTTGACAGATTGGACGGAGTCAGGCGCCCATAGGCTTCCATTATAACATTTGAGGGGGGCAAATTTTAAGGTGATGCAATCCAAGTTATGCATGTACACCTTAAGTCCACGTGCATCCAAACCATGAGTCACTGTCAATTTAGTCAGCATGCGTGCTATGTAGAGTTGAGCGGACTTGATCAGTCGCGGGTTGGAAAAGAAGTCCGGATCCGATCTGGAATGCGGAGCCATGTATGTGAATGGGGATCAGGATCGAAAAATCCCAGATACGGATCGTGCAGCTGGATTCGGATTTTTACAGTTCGGATCCGCTGAACACTAGTGCTATGCAATTCATACACAGACCATTAAGAGATATACACAGATCTACGTCCTGACAGATTGCCGGAAGAGAGAGAGACACACGATCTAGTCCACTAGACAACAACCAGGGAGGAGGGGGTCAGACAGTCAGTAAGTGGAAGAGGAGACTGATGTAACCGTACTGACGGGAATGTAACAGTGACCTGTCAGGCGCAGGAGTGTGCTTACCGAAGGACTACTCTCGGAACCATAGCACTGGTTGAGTACAGAGCCCTAGGTCAAGCAAATGCTCTAGCCAGACCGGATATAATCTGCACAGTGAGAGGACCATCCAGGACCTCACTGACTAAAGTTTGGGGGCACCAGCAGTGACGGGAGAACCAGGGACCGCAACGGAACACCGACCCTACAGGGTTCAAATTGCCCGCCGTACGGACTAAAGACAGACTACAAGGAGGGGACCCACAGACGCTCCAAGCCACGGTGACCCACCAACTAGAGACAGGTGCAGGGGAAAGAAGCCACCAGGTTACCACACCAGCACTGGGACCAAGGAGACCAGGGGTGAGGACCAACCTTCTTTGGGTTGCCAGCCATCACCACACTGAGTAAAGGAACCAGTTACACTGCAACCCCTTGTGTGGTATACCTTCTTTTCACACCTAACTCCATCACCTACCCGCCCCACCCCCAGGGCCAAGCCCTACATACAGGCTGCCATTAACATCAGCCCCAGCAGTAAGACTGCAGCAGCTCCATCTACTTAGCTGCAACCCACAAGTGGCATCACAACAAAACCTCCGAATACTTTTCCCTATAAATAACCCCTTTGAAGTGAGCCCCAGGGTCACGGAACCAGTCAGCGGCCACCGGCAACTGTAGAGTGCCAAAGAGACAGTGGGGTGGTGGGGCCTGGAGCCACGGGGGCTTTGCCTTGCAGCATAGGCGCGGTGAGGTACCAGCTCACCTGCCCTGCTGGTGCTTTGTCGCTGCAGCAGTGGTTAGTGCACAGTGCCGCACTATAAAGTTTAGAATAGGAACCCACTCAGAGGTTCGCTGTGATGTGGCAGTGAACTCAATACAGTGATCAGTATGGTAACGAAGAATCTCACGTTCTATTTATTGTCACATTAAAACAGGTATGTATGTACATCTCTATGTATGTGTATGTATGTAATTGTATGTGCACACACACACACACACACGTTTGTGGGTAATTCCTTTACCTCAACAAACCCTCCTTGTTTTCCACATTCTGCTTGACCCATCCAAATCATTGAATGTTTTAAAAATCTTAATTACTCACCGGTAATGGGATTTTCAATAGCCCATGACAGCACCACATGAGAGATAGGTTCCGCCCACATCAGGACAGGAAACCCACTGATAAAAAGGCGGTACCTCTCCTCCACATCAGTAGGTTTTCAGAGCCAGAGAGGACCAACAAAACACAAGAAACAGATTAATCATACCACCCAAGGAAAAACACCCATAACTAACACTCCCCGAAGGGTGCCCACAACCAGTGAATAGGGGGGGAACTAAGGGTGCTGTCATGGGCTATTGAAAATCCCATTACCGGTGAGTAATTAAGATTTTTCCCTGCCGCCCATGACAGCACCACATGAGAGATTTAAATAGACCATCCACCTTAGGGAGGGACCACCGCCTGCAAGACTCGTCTCCCAAAGGAAAGGTCAGTTGTGGAGGACAAGTCCAGCCTATAGTGCCGAAAGAAAGTCCCAGGAGACGACCAAGTAGCCGCCCGACAGATCTGGTCAAGAGAGGCATCCGCCCTCTCCGCCCAAGACGTAGACACCGCTCTAGTGGAGTGCGCCCTTATGCCCGGAGGAGGAGTGGCGTCTTTAGCCGAGTACGCCAAACCGATGGCATCCCTGACCCATCTGGCCAAGGTAGCCTTAGAAGCCCCATGCCCCCTGGACTGCCCCTGAAAAGTGACAAACAGGACCTGAGACTTCCTCCATTCCCTAGTCCTATCTAGGTACGTGACTAAGGCCCTCCGGACATCCAACGTGTGTAACCTAGCCTTCTCCTCGTTCCGAGGGGGGTCACAGAGGGAAGGGAGCACGATCTCTTGGGACCTATGAAAAGGTGTAGAAACCTTGGGCAAGTAGAAGGGATCAGTCCGCAACACTACCCTATCATCCAGAATCTGGGTATAAGGGTGAACCACAGACAAGGCTTGGAGATCCCCCACCCGCCTGGCCGAGGTGAGTGCGACGAGGAGAAAAACCTTAAGGGACAGCAGTTTGAGAGGGACTTCCCCTAAGGGCTCAAACGGAGGCCCTGTGAGGGCATCCAACACTAAATTAAGGTCCCATGGGGGAACCCTGGGAGCCTGAACAGGTACAGACCTGGACTTAGATTTAATGAACCGGCAAATCCATTCATTCTGCGCCAGACTACAATGAAACAGTGCCCCTAAGGCCGATACCTGCACCTTGAGCGTACTGGTGGAGAGCCCCAATTCCAACCCCCTCTGGAGGAATTCTAGAATAGCCGAGATAGGAGGGGGGCCCTCCGCCCGAGCCCCCGACTGAAGGAGAAAGCGCTTCCAGACCCTACCGTAAATGGCCGTGGTGACCGCTTTCCTACTACGAAGAAGAGTATCGATTAAGCAAGAGGAAAACCCCCGTCGAGCTAGCAGCCGCCGCTCAAACGCCAAGCCGTCAAATGGAGAGCCGGGTCGGGGGGGGTGACGGACTGGGCCCTGGGACAGGAGATGAGGGGCGTCCGGGAGAACCCAAGGATCCACCAGAGACAGTGTCCGCAGCCAGTAAAACCACGCCCGTTTCGGCCAGAAGGGGGCGATGAGAATAACCTCTGCTCTGTCGGTCCAGATTTTCCGGAGAACCGAAGGCAACAGGATCAGGGGAGGAAACGCGTACAGGAGGCCGTGAGACCAAGACATCTGGAAGGCATCGAGGGCAACCGGATCGTCTCGGGGGTTGAGAGAGCAGAACCTGTCCACTTTCCGATTCGCCTTTGTAGCGAACAGGTCTAGAACAGGGACACCCCATAGAAGCGTGATCTTGCGAAAGACCCCCGGGTCCAAGGACCACTCCCCCTGACGGAGACAGTGCCGGCTGAGGAAGTCTGCCTCCTCGTTGTCCGTCCCCTTGATATGAAGAGCAGTCAAGGAGGAGAGATGTTGTTCGGCCAGCTGGAAGATGTGCATAGTCAGAGTCAGAAGAGAAGGGGATCTGGTGCCGCCCTGATGGTTGACGTACGCCACCGTCACCCTGTTGTCCGAAAGGATCCGAACATGGCGACCTCTCAAGAAGGGGAGGAACCCCTCTAGTGCCTTGAGAACCGCCATGAGCTCCCTGTAGTTGGAGGACTGTCTGACCAACTGAGCGTCCCAGGGACCCTGGAGCACCTGTTGGCGTAGATGGGCACCCCACCCCCAATAGCTGGCATCTGTGACTATTGTGTCCGTGACCGGGGAAAGCCAAGGAACCCCCATCCGGAGGTGAGAGGGGTCCTGCCACCAACCCAGGGAGTGCAAGGTGTCCGCAGACAGGGTCAATTGTTTCTCCAAACAGCCTCCAAACAGTCTCTGAAACTGAAGGACCTCCATCTGGAGGATTCTGGAACGCAGTTGGGCCCACCACACTCCTGGGATGCAAGAGGTAAGAGTCCCGACCAGCGACATAGCCTGCCGTAAGGACATGCTTGGGCAACTCCTTACGGAAGAGAGAAAGGACAAGATCCTGGCGACCTTGTCCTCTGGCAGGTGGCACAACTGTCTGGTAGAGTCCAAGACGAGACCCAGGAAGACTTGACACTGGAGAGGCTGGAGTCTGGACTTCTGCTGATTCACCACCCACCCCAGGCTTTCCAGGATGGTGATGACCCTGGTCACGTGAGCCGCACATAGAGACTCCGACTGACCCACTATCAGGAGGTCGTCCAGATACGGAATGATCAATATGTCCTGTTCCCTGACATGTGCCATGACCTCCGCAAGGACTTTGGTGAAGATCCGTGGGGCCATGGAAAGCCCGAATGGCAGCGCTGCGAATTGGAAGCGTCTCAGCCTCCCGGAGACGTGTAGTGCGAACCTGAGAAACCGCCGGTGAGACGGAAAAATAGGGATGTGATAATAGGCGTCCTTTAAGTCGAGGACCGCCATAAAACACTCTGGATACAACAGCCTGACAGTTGACTTCATGGTCTCCATTTTGAAGGCTCGCTGCACCAGATGTAAATTCAAGTTCCTCAGGTTGAAGATGGTGCGGAAGGTGGAGTCCGGCTTCCGAACCAGAAAGAGAGTGGAGTAAAAGCCGTCCCCTTCTTGTTCTATGGGGACCTCCTGAACGACTTTCCTCGAGAGGAGAGTTAGCACTTCCACTTCCAAGGCCATCTGCCGCTCTGGGGACCGCAAGGATGTTATCATGAGAGACCCGAGGGGGTGAACGGAAGTCCAATTTTAACCCTTCCTCCACAATCTGAAGGAGCCACCTGTTGGAGGAGATTGCCTGCCATGCATGGAGGAAGAGGGACAGCCGACCCCCTACCTGATGATAGGCGTCATTGAGAGGGCTTGGGCTTATTATCGGAGTGCTTGCCAAAGAGAAAGCCCGAGGTAGTCTTTCTACGGTCCTTCCACTGATCTTGCGGTTTTTGAGACTTCTTTGCGAAAAACTGACGTCTCCGAAAGGGCCGGCTGCGAGAGGACGCCACCGGAAAAACTGGAAACCCCTGTTTCTTATCGGATGCCTTAGTGAGGAGGTCGTCCAGGCCAGAGCCAAAAAGATAGGCACCTTCACAAGGCATGCTGCATAGTCGCCCCTTGGATTGGACATCACCCTTCCAAGTTTTCAGCCAGAGGGCCCGACGCGCGGAATTGGAAAGCGCCGCCGACCTGGCAAATAGTCTTAAAGAATCAACCGAGGCATCAGCCATAAAGGCAGCAGCACCCTGTATTAAGGGCAAGGACGAGATAATATCTTTCCTAGGAGTGTCATTGCGCAACTGGTCTTCTAACTGCTGAAGCCACACCATTAAAGACCGGGCAACACAGGCGCTGGTCACGGCCGGGCGCAAGCCACCTGCCGTAGACTCCCATGTACCTCTCAGAAAACCATCAGCCTTCCTATCCAGCTGATCCTTAAGGGACCCCAAGTCCTCAAACGGCAAGGTAGTGGAACGAGACGCCTTGGCAATAGCGACATCAATTTTTGGGGTTCTATCCCAAGAGGTAGACGCTTCCTCATCCACGGGGTACTTCCTTTTAAGGGAAGAGCTAAGATTCAACCTTTTGTCCACTTTTTTCCACTGGTCAGTAATGGGACTTTGAACTTTCTGGGGAATGGGAAACCCCTTACGCTTCCTGGAATCCAAGCCCCCAAACATGACATCCTGGGTAGATTCGGGCCCCCTGGGGTCCACTATACCCATGGTCGAACGTACTGCCTTCACCAAAGGTCCGACGTCTGCTGTAGGGAAACAAGGGCGACCACCTTCATCGGAAGAGGAAGAGGAGCCAGAATCGGAGGGGGAGGATCCCGAGGATCCCGACGACCGAGAGCCCTGAGCCGAACCCGCCGAAGTATCGGGAGTAGACAGCTTATGACGACGGGACTTCTTGCGCCTCTTGCCCCCCTTAAGGGATTTAAGGGACTCCTGTACTTCCGCTCTGATAATGGAACGTAATTCAGATGAGAACCCCGGCCCCTCTTTGAGTAGGGTCTGTTGGATACAGCCTGCACACAGGGCCTTGGTGTAATCCGAAGACAGGGAGGATTGGCATATGGCACATTCCTTGTGACGCTGCTTGGAGGCACATTTTTTCGGTACCTAACAAGAGAGGGGACACGGAAACGGGGACTTAGAAACATGGAAGACCACGAAGTCCACTCACCCCCACGACTCCAGGCAATACCGGATCAGGAGGCGGATTCTTATCTCCCTTGGACCTCTTGGGACCCACCGAACCGAACGCTGCCCGGACTGGATACAGCCTTCCGGGAACGATCCGCAGAGCCGCGTTCCGAGCCCCGCTGTGGCGACTCCTTGCGCTGCTCCTTGCTGCGGGGTGAATCTCCTGCCATAATGGTAACAATGGAGGAGAAAAAAAAAACTCAGTCCCAAGCGCCGGTCACATTTGTCTCGTTACATGGGCGCCGCCATCTTGGATCCTAGTGCGCATGCGCACACCAGTCACTTCCTGGTCGCATTGCGCACGTCACCCTGGAATCGCGTCACTTCCGGTCGGAGTTCCAGCTTCACTCCAGCGTGCTGCACAGCAGGGACAAGCCTTCCAGCGGCCGCCGTGAGTGCGCACATCCCTGGAGCGACGCCGGGCCGAGCTCCCGCTCCAGGCCCGCGCCTCACCGCCGCAGAGGTCTGAGACCGAGGGGGGGGTGCATCCAGGCCCGGGCACCGGCTTCAGGTAAGTACCAGGCTTCCACACCGGGTCGGACCTGGGACAGCAATGGGTTGTCCATACCAGGACAGGAAACCAAACTGATGTGGAGGAGAGGTACCGCCTTTTTATCAGTGGGTTTCCTGTCCTGATGTGGGCGGAACCTATCTCTCATGTGGTGCTGTCATGGGCGGCAGGGAAAATATTTTTTCTACGTGTTAAGTTAAAATGTATTTTTCAACAATATTTTTTGCCTCATCTCCTTTCCTCTTGTGATACCATTCTGATCAGACTGTCAGTGGGGTGTAACTAAAAACCTTATGTTCTATTTAATTTTTTGCCTAACAGCGTTAGATCATTGTTTTTTTGGGATGTGCGATCCAGGTCTCTTTAAAGAGTTACATATATCTGTTTCATCATTTTATATTAAGCCAAGTCAGTATGTTTCACTTGTCACAGGAAAGTCCCAGAATGTCTTGTGAGTGATGTCTGAATGCAGATTTAGGTGCAGTACACAGTGCAAGCACCATTTTAAGGCTGTGCGCGCACATTGCGTAATTACATGCAGTTACGCTGTGCTTTGTAGCGCAGCGTAACTGCATGCATCCTGCGTCCCCTCCATAATCTATTGAGATTGTGCAGGGGCCGTGTGCATGTGGCGTCTTAGAGCGCAGCGCTTCGGCTGCTGCCCGAAGCGCGTGTTCTAAGAAGTACATGTCACTTCTTTCGTGCGCTCTACCTGCATCCCCCGCTCTGTCTATGGGAGGAGCTGCAGTCAGAGCTCATGGAATCGGCTTTTTTTTTTTCACTACGGACATTTTCTGCAGCGTTTTGAAGCGCACGTGTGCTCTTCAGATCGCTGCAGAAATTTCTGCAGTGACTGTACGCAACGTGCGCACATTGTCCTGCTTTTTGGATATCTTCATATAATTCTTAATACTCAACCATTCATAACCATGTCCATAACATAACCAACGAGATGCCAACGAAATCCTGCACAAAGCGATTCTTCAACGCTACAAAATAAAAACCTTACATTCTGCGTTGCTTCTGCTCGGCGGACAGTCATTCCATGACTGATCAGTCGCATAGCGGATGCAACGCAGGGCCATCAGTCGCAATTTGTTGTTAATACAAGTCTATTTGGGGGGGGGGGGGGGGGGGACTGAATCCTGCAGGATTCTGTAGTTTCTCTAAGCGACAGATTGTGATTGATTGAAAACAAAAAATGACCCCATTCCCTTCTGTACTCACCACTAATGAGCGACCAATGATGCTGAGTGGTCCTTCCAGTAAAATGAGCTTATCTTTTATCTCAACTTCGGCCTTTCCATTGCTGGAGGTTATGTTCCCAAGATCCCCAACATGCCTGAGGGAAACAATTGTAAATAAAATTAACCTTTTCACGCCAGAGCCTTTTTGCCATCATGACTGGGCCATTTTTCTCATTTCTGACCAGTGGTCACTTTGACAGGTTGTAACTGGGACATTTCAATGGATCCCGGTGAGTGACTTTTTCGTGACATATTGTACTTCAGGATAGGTGTAAAATTAAGATGATATCTTTTGCATTTGTGAAGATATGGGAAGTTTGGCGAAAATTATACAGTTTTGAAGCTTTCTGGTTTGATGCCATAGAAGTTATAAAATAAAAAACACATACATATATCCCAGCAATTCTTGCTGTTTTTTCGTGACATATTGTACTTCATATTAGTGGTAAAGAAGGGAATTTTGTTACTTACCGTAAATTCCTTTTCTTCTAGCTCCTATTGGGAGACCCAGACGATTGGGTGTATAGCACTGCCTCCGGAGGCCACACAAAGCAATTACACCAAAAAGTGTAAGGCCCCTCCCCTTCTGGCTATACACCCCCAGTGGGATCACTGGCTCACCAGTTTTAGTGCAAAAGCAAGAAGGAGGAAAGCCAATAACTGGTTTAAACAAATTCACTCCGAAGTAACGTCGGAGAACTGAAAAACCATTCAACATGAACAACATGTGTACCCGAAAAACCACCAAAAATCCCGAAGGACAACAGGGCGGGTGCTGGGTCTCCCAATAGGAGCTAGAAGAAAAGGAATTTACGGTAAGTAACAAAATTCCCTTCTTCGGCACTCCATTGGGAGACCCAGACGATTGGGACGTCCAAAAGCTGTCCCTGGGTGGGTAAAGAAATACCTCATGTTAGAGCTGCGAAGACAGCCCTCCCCTACGGGGAGGCAACTGCCGCCTGCAGGACTCTTCTACCTAGGCTGGCGTCCGCCGAAGCATAGGTATGCACCTGATAATGTTTGGTGAAAGTGTGCAGACTCGACCAGGTAGCTGCCTGGCACACCTGTTGAGCCGTAGCCTGGTGTCGTAATGCCCAGGACGCACCCACGGCTCTGGTAGAATGGGCCTTCAGCCCTGATGGAACCGGAAGCCCAGCAGAACGGTAGGCTTCAAGAATTGGTTCTTTGATCCATCGAGCCAGGGTGGCTTTGGAAGCCTGCGACCCTTTGCGCTTACCAGCGACAAGGACAAAGAGTGCATCCGAGCGGCGCAGGGGCGCCGTGCGGGAAATGTAGATTCTGAGTGCTCTCACCAGATCCAACAAATGTAAATCCTTTTCATACCGATGAACTGCATGCGGATAAAAGGAAGGCAAGGAGATATCCTAATTAAGATGAAAAGAGGATACCACCTTAGGGAGAAACTCCTGAATAGGGCGCAGCACTACCTTGTCCTGGTGGAACACCAGGAAAGGAGCCTTGGATGACAGCGCTGCTAGTTCGGACACTCTCCGAAGAGACGTGACCGCTACCAGAAAGGCCACTTTCTGTGAGAGTCGAGAAAGTGACACATCCCTCAGAGGCTCGAAGGGCGGCTTCTGGAGAGCAACAAGGACCTTGTTTAGATCCCACGGATCTAACGGCCGCCTGTACGGAGGTACGATATGACAAACCCCCTGCAGGAACGTGCGCACCTGAGAAAGTCGTGCTAGACGCTTCTGAAAAAACACGGATAGTGCCGAGACTTGCCCTTTAAGGGAGCCGAGCGATAAGCCCTTTTCCAACCCAGATTGCAGGAAGGAAAGAAAGACAGGTAACGCGAATGGCCAGGGAGATACTCCTTGTGCAGAGCACCAGGATAAGAAAATCTTCCACGTTCTGTGGTAGATCTTAGCAGAAGTGGACTTCCTAGCCTGTCTCATGGTGGCCACGACCCCTTGGGATAATCCTGAAGACGCTAGGATCCAGGACTCAATGGCCACACAGTCAGGTTCAGGGCCGCAGAATTCCGATGGAAAAAACGGCCCTTGGGACAGTAAGTCTGGACGGTCTGGTAGTGCCCACGGTTGGCCGACCGTGAGATGCCACAGATCCGGGTACCACGACCTCCTCGGCCAGTCTGGGGCGACGAGTATGACGCGGCCGCAATCGGATCTGATCTTGCGTAACACTCTGGGCAAGAGTGCCAGAGGTGGGAACACATAAGGGAGCCGGAACTGCGACCAATCTTGCACTAAGGCGTCCGCCGCCAGAGCTCTGATCGCGAGACCGCGCTATGAAGGTCGGGACCTTGTTGTTGTGCCGAGACGCCATTAGGTCGACGTCCGGCACCCCCCAGCGGCGGCAGATTTCCTGAAACACGTCCGGATGAAGGGACCATTCCCCTGCGTCCATGCCCTGGCGACTGAGGAAGTCTGCTTCCCAGTTTTCTACGCCCGGGATGTGAACTGCCGATATGGTGGATGCTCTTTCCTCTACCCACATCAGAATCCGCCTGACTTCCTGGAAGGCTTGCCGACTGCGTGTCCCTCCTTGGTGGTTGATGTATGCCACCGCTGTGGAGTTGTCCGACTGAATTCGGATCTGTTTTCCTTCCAGCCACTGCTGGAAGGCTAATAGGGCAAGATACACTGCCCTGATCTCCAGAACATTGATCTGAAGGGTGGATTCCTGCTGAGTCCACGTCCCTTGAGCCCTGTGGTGGAGAAAAACTGCTCCCCACCCTGACAGACTCGCGTCTGTCGTGACCACTGCCCAGGATGGGGGCAGGAATGATCTTCCCTGCGATAATGAGGTGGGAAGAAGCCACCATAGCAGAGAATCCTTGGCCGTCTGAGAAAGGGAGACTTTCCTGTCTAGGGAAGTTGTCTTCCCGTCCCATTGGCGGAGAATGTCCCATTGAAGTGGACGCAGATGAAACTGCGCGAACGGGACTGCCTCCATTGCTGCCACCATCTTCCCTAGGAAGTGCATGAGGCGCCTTAAGGGGTGCGACTGACCCTGAAGGAGAGACTGCACCCCTGTCTGTAGAGACCGCTGCTTGTCCAGCGGAAGCTTCACTATCGCTGAGAGTATGAAACTCCATGCCAAGATACGTTAGTGATTGAGTCGGTGCCAGGTTTGACTTTGAAAAGTTGATGATCCACCCGAAAGTCTGGAGAGTCTCCAGCGCAACATTCAGGCTGTGTTGGCATGCCTCTTGAGAGGGTGCTTTGACAAGTAGATCGTCCAAGTAAGGGATCACCGAGTGTCCCTGAGAATGCAAGACTGCTACCACTACCGCCATGACCTTGGTGAAAACCCGTGGGGCTGTCGCCAGACGAAATGGCAGAGCTACGAACTGGAGATGGTCGTCTCCTATCACGAAACGCAGAAAACGTTGATGCTCTGTAGCAATCGGCACGTGGAGATAAGCATCTTTGATGTCTATTGATGCAAGGAAATCTCCTTGAGACATTGAGGCAATGACCGAGCGGAGGGATTCCATCCGGAACCGCCTGGCGTTCACATGCTTGTTGAGCAGCTTTAGGTCCAGAACAGGACGGAAGGAGCCGTCCTTTTTTGGAACCACGAAGAGATTGGAGTAAAAACCTTGCCCTTGTTCCTGCAGAGGAACAGGGATCACCACTCCTTCTGCTCTCAGTGAGCACACCGCCTGCAGAAGGGCATTTGCTCGGTCGGGATGTGGGGAGGTTCTGAAGAACCGAGGCGGAGGATGAGAACTGAATTCTATCCTGTACCCGTGAGACAAAATGTCTGCTACCCACCGGTCTTTGACCTGTGGCAGCCAAATGTCGCAAAAGCGGGAGAGCCTGCCACCGACCGAGGATGCGGAGGGATGAGGCCGAAAGTCATGAGGCAGCCGCCTTGGAAGCGGTTCCTCCGGTTGTTTTCTTGGGGCGTGAGTGAGCCCGCCAGGAATCTGAGCTCCTTTGCTCCTTCTGAGTCCCTTTGGACGAGGAGAATTGAGTCTTGCTGGAGCCTCGAAAGGATCGAAACCTCGACTGCCACTTCCTCTGTTGAGGTTTGCTCGATCTGGGCTGGGGTAAGGAGGAGTCCTTACCCTTGGACTGTTTAATGATCTCAGCCAATTGCTCACCAAACAGTCTGTCTCCAGATAGTGGCAAGCTGGTTAAACATTTCTTGGAAGCAGAATCTGCTTTCCATTCCTTTAACCACAAGGCTCTGCGCAAAACCACAGAGTTGGCAGACGCCATTGAGGTACGGCTCGTAGAGTCCAGGACAGCGTTGATAGCGTAAGTCGCAAACGCAGACATTTGCGAGGTTAGGGACGCTACTCGCGGCACTGCTGGACGTATGATAGAGTCCACTTGTGCCAGGCCAGCTGAAATAGCTTGGAGTGCCCACACGGCCGCGAATGCTGGAGCAAACGACGCGCCGATAGCTTCATAGACAGACTTTAACCAAAAGGTCCATCTGTCTGTCATTGGCATCTTTAAGTGAAGCCCCATCTTCCACTGCAACTATAGATCTAGCCGCAAGCCTGGAGATTGGGGGGGTCCACCTTTGGACACTGGGTCCAGCGTTTGACCACGTCAGGGGGAAAGGGATAACGTGTATCCTTAAGACGTTTGGAGAAACGCTTATCTGGATAAGCATGATGTTTCTGGACTGATTCTCTGAAGTCAGAGTGGTCCAGAAAAGTACTCAATTTACGCTTAGGATACCGGAACTGGAACTTCTCCTGCTGTGCAGCTGGCTCCTCTGCTGAAGGGGCTGGGGGAGAAATATCCAACAGTCTATTGATGGCCGCTATAAGGTCATTTACCATAGCGTCACCATCAGGGGTATCTAGAAAAATTTATTGTAGTACATGAATATGTGTATGTGAACATCAGACATTTAATAATTTTTATGATACAATAATCAAGATGTTTGGATAGAACATAAAATATATTTATTGGAATACAACTTTAGAACACAAAAAACTGTAATAAATTGTAAATATGTAATACACTATGTAATATACAGTAGATTACATATATATCTTGTGTGTGTATATACACTGTGTGTATATATATATATATATATATATATATATATTACATATTTACAATTTATTAGTTTTTTGTGTTCTAAAGTTGTATTCCAATAAATATTTTATGTTCTATCCAAATATCTTGATTATTGTATCATAAAAACAATTAAATGTCTGATGTTCACATTGTACTACAATAAATTTTTCACTTAAATATAAGCATTATACTAAATGTTATTATTTAGTAAAATATTCAGCACATTCTGCATTGCACTCCTGTCCCCAATTTATTATATATTTTAGGAGTCGGAGTCGGTGCATTTTATACCGACTCCGACTCCACCAAAATGAGCTCCGACTCCGACTCCACGACTCCGACTCCACAGCCCTGGTACAAAGTATTTGCAAACACAAAATACTCAGTATACAAACGGCACAAGTGGGGGTGAGCCCTTGAGGGCTGCTTACCGCCCGCTGAACAGCGGGTATGAGGCCGTAGAATCCCGTGTCTGGGTCTCCCCGTCTCCCCTCTGCAGCTCAGCGTGCAGGCAGGAATGGCTGCCGGCGTTCTGTGAAGAGGGGCGGACCGTGGGCGTGCCACAAACAAAGTGCGGGAAACTGCGTCCTACTGTGCCTGGTGTGAGGGCTGGAGTATGTAAAAAAAGACTCCAGCCCTCAGCGCTGATGCTCTGTACAGCGTCCCGCCCTCCTCCTGACTGGCAGGTGCGGAGGCGGGAACGAACGAACGAACTAGGCCGCAAAAGCCGGGGACTGTAGTAATAAGCGCGGCCGTGATATATGCACGGTCAGCGCGGAAGTCCCCGGCGCACCACAAGTCCCAGCCGCGTCGCAGTCCCAGCGGCCGGCGCGACCGTTCTCCCTGAGTCTACCCACTCAGCTAAGCTGAAGTGAGGAAATGGCACAAGCGCAGCAGCGCTGTTGTCCCCGGCGCACTAACACACCCAGCAATGCTGCGGTGCGCGCGCGTATGCACGGGGACACAGAGTACCTTGACGGAGCAGGGCCATGTCCCTGACGATACTCAGCTCCATATCCAGCGGCTTCTCCAGGGGCTGCGGATGGAGCACGGTCTCAGTGCCTGGAGACCGGTAAAATCCCACTTCGCCCAGAGCCCTAATGGGGATGGGGAAGGAATCAGCATGTGGGCTCCAGCCTCCGTACCCGCAATGGGTACCTCAACCTTAACAAGCACCACCGACAGAAAGTGGGGGTGAGAAGGGAGCATGCTGGGGGCCCTGTATGGTCCCTCTTTTCTTCCATCCGACATAGTCAGCAGCTGCTGCTGACTAAATAGTGGAGCTATGCGTGCGCGTCTGACCTCCTTCGCACAAAGCAAAAACTGAGGGACCTGTGCTCCCACGGGGGGGGGTGTATAGCCAGAAGGGGAGGGGCCTTACACTTTTAAGTGTAGTACTTTGTGCGGCCTCCGGAGGCAGTAGCTATACACCCAAATGTCTGGGTCTCCCAATTAGGAGCGAAAAAGAAAAATAAATTGAAATTTGACAAAGATTTTGAAAATTTTGCAATTTTCAAACTTTGAAATTTCATGCCCATAAAACCGAGAATTAGGTCACACAAAATAGTTACTAAATAACATTTCCAACATCTCTACATCAGCACAAATTTGAGACATTTTTATTTTCTTAGGAAGTTTGAAGGGTTCAAAGTTAATCAGCAATCTCATTTTTCCAACAAAATATATACTTTTTTTTGTTAGGGACCACATCACATTTGAAGTGACTTTGAGGCCAAGGTGACAGAAATAACCAAAAGCAACACTTATAAAAACTGCACCCCTCACACTGCTCAAAAACGTTATACTTTTTTTCCACTTTAGCACAAAAGGTATCGGAGAAAAAAAAAAAAAAAAAAACCACACCACCATAAAATTTGTACACTCCTGAGTACGCAGAAACCTCATCTGTGGTCAAATTCTACAATTAGGGGCACACTGTAGGGCTTGGAAGGGAAGGAGCGCCATTTGACTTTTTGAAAGCAAAATCAGCTGAAATAATTAGCGGCCACCATGTCGTGTTTGGAGAGTCCCTGATGCGCCTAAACAGTAGAAACCCTCCACAAGTGAGCATTTTTTTGAGATGTAGTGAGCACCAAGAACCCCCCCCCCTGCCCCAGGTGCTTCAGTTTTCCCGTGAAAAATAAAAGACAAAAAAAACCAAAACATTTTCCACAAAAATGTTTTGAGCTTAATTTTATTTCACAAGTGTAACAGGAGAAAATGGACCCCAAAATTTGTTGTACAATTTCTCTAGAGTATGCCATTACCCCATATGTGGTAGAAAACTACTATCAGGGTGCACGGCAGGACTCGGAAGGGAATGAGCACCATTTGACTGTCTCAACACAAAGTTGGTTGGGGTTCCCTAACGGAGTGCTGTGTCCTGCGAAGTCTGTGTGGGGGTTCAGAATCACTGGAGGAGTGGGAGGAATATAGGAAGGTGGAATCCCCTCTATCACCATGGTTGTTGGAGGCAGCAATGTCATGCCTCCTCCGCAGAATAGTCTTTGGGAGGACAAACTTATTCAGGTGTGTGTGTTTGGTGTAAACATTATTAGAATACAAAATTTCATCCTCATGGCCATCTACTCTAACATTTTTTGTTTCTATTTGATTCTTGGTTTACTTTTTTTACAACTGGATACTGATTACTGATCATGGGAGTCACTGATCTGTTTCAACAGTTGAAGAAAGCATGCACAGGGTGTGGTGCTAAACAAGGGTGAAGAGTCATGCACAGAAAAAAAAATAAAAATTAAAAAAAAATCCTGGTCAAAAATGAGCACGGATGCTGATCAGTGATGTGGGTCACTAATCAGTGCTCATGGATGTGGTGCAAAACAGGGGTAATGCAAAAGAAAAAAAAAAAAAAAAAAAAAAAAAATAGTCCTGTCCATACTGTGGATGTCCCGCAGCCGCACATAATTGCATGTAAATTACTGCGGAATTACCTGCGAAAATCCCAGCTCTCCACTATGGAGATTGTGGAAGTCCTGGCCTCTGTTTTATTATCCGGTGGTGTCTTACTGCTGTGCTGGGGCTGCAGGCTCTGCCCTGCCCAGTGTTGCCTCTGCTTTCTGCAGGGTCTGTCCCATGCTGGCTATGTTCTGTGAAGGGGCGGTAAGCCATGGGTTATTCTGAACATGTCAGCGGTGAGGGCTTTAAACAAATGGCACCCAGGAGGCAGCACGTGCGCAGAAGGAGCTCTTGAACAAAGCGCTCCATCAGCACACGTGCAGACTCTGGGCGCTATTAGTTAAAGTCCTTACCACTGACCTGTCAGAACGGCTTGTACCTCGCCGCCCGCCACCGCCGCCCCAGCCACCCACCAAGGATGTTAAATGCGGTTTAGGCACACTGTTGCTCAGAAAGGAGGCATACACTTGGAAACAGAACAGGCCAGATGAGAGTTAAAAGTGACTTAAACTTCCATCTTAGTGAATTTATTGGGAGTTTTGCCTGAATCATGTTTGAGATTTACACAATCCCCAGTGTAAGCGCTCAGCGTAGCACAGTATAAGTGTGAACTGCATATGCTATGTCGCATTTGGAAAGCCCCTAAACAATGGAGGTCCCGCACAAGTGACCCCATTCTGGAAACAAGACACCTCAAGGCTTTTATCCAAGTGTATAGTGAGCATTTTGAATCCAAGAGTACTTCACAGAATTTGATAAGCTTAGGTCGCCATATTGAAAATTCTCATTTTTTTTCACAAAAATGTTGCTTTAGCATCAAATTTCTCACTTTTTCAAGAGGCAACAAAACGTGGACCTTACAGGTTGTTATCCAATTTCTAATAGACGCAGGGATACCCCACATGTGGCCAAAAACCTCTGTTTGGATAAATGGGAGGGCTTGGAATGGAAGGAGCACCATTTGAATTTTGGAAAAGTTGAAATAAATTGCGGGCACCATGTCACATTTGCAGGGCCACTTTGGTACCTATACAGCAGAAACCCCCCACAAGTGACCCCATTTTGGAAACTGGACCCATCAAGGATTTTATTCAGAAGTATAGTAAGCATTTTGAATCCACAGGTAGCACAAACATGTTGCTGTAGCAACAAATTTCTCACCGTTAGGCTATGTGGCCATGATCCAGTGAGACGGCGTCTAGTACCCAGTGTCAGCCTTCCTGCAGAGATGCGAGTGTTGTCCACGGGAGAACGCAGCTGCCCATGCCCACGATTTGGGTTCAGGCTGCTGTCGACTTTAGCTCTATTCTACCTGCAGAGAACACTTGTCTCAGCAGCATAAATTGACATGCTGAGGCTCAGGAAGTCGCGCCACAGGTCGATTTATGCTGCGGAGAAAAGCACAGTGGGCATGAGATTTTTAAAACTCCTTCCACAGTGCTTCTACTGCACAACGCAGCGTTATGGACACAGGGAAAACACTGCGCCCAAAACCCTGATCGTGGGCACATAGCCTAAAAAGCTACAATGGATGAATGGATAGATGTCAAACAAATATAACGTCTCACTCCCTGCATATGCTAAGCTGGCACCCTTTAGTGCCTTTCATGTGGCACTAAAGGGTGGCTATCCATGTATTTAGCCCCCCCCCCCGAAAAAATTAAAAGAAACAACGTTGGTTAATTTTTTGATAGCCAGCTAGGGTAAAGCAGACATCTGCAGCCTGCAAACCACAGCTGACAGTTTCACCTTGGCTGGTTATCAATTTGCAGGGCTTCCCCCCCCCCCCCAAATTAGATCACTAGCCAAGGTGAAGCTGACAGCTGGGGTCTGGTGTTCTCATGGTGGGAAGAGCCATGGTTATTAGACTCTTCCCAGCCTAAAAATAGCAGGCCGCAGCCACCCTAGAAGTGGCGCATCACCCCAGCTCATCCCGTGCCCTGGTGCAGTGGCAAATGGGATAATAAATGGGGTTGATGCCAGATGTGTAATGTCATCTGACATCAATCCCAGCAGTTAGCTATGTCACGGCGTCTATCAGATTCCCGACAACTAATTGACAAAAAAAAAAACCAAAAAAAAAAAAAACACACAACACTTCAAAACATTCCCTCTTTCACCAATTTATTAAAAAGAAAAAAAAAAAAAAAAAAAGTGCACACGTGACCAGTGCTACAGAAGAAGACAAATCACAGGGATCGCCGAGGCTAAGGTACCGGTGGACCACGGAGACACCGGGCAGTTGACCTTGCAGGTGAATGCGGGCAGCGCCATCTTGGATTATGGAGGGGGGCGGGCACTTTGGCGACACCGGGGAGGAGATTTATCTCCCAGCTGACATGTTTGATCTTGCCAGGTGGGAGATAAATAATTTATCGGCGCTGTCATTTACTGTAATATGATCGGTATACGGTGTATACCGGTGATCACGTGAGCAAGGACTGGAAAAAACAGCCTGAACCATGATCCCCAGGGTCTCAGCTACCCCCGGTAGCTGAAACCCCGGAGATATTCTGTCGATGGGGGGGGCGCTACAAGCTTTTTTTGGCATGACGTCTCAAAGCGTCGGTACAGAACAAGTACCCTGTTTTTCCGTCGTCTTGAGAGGTTAGGCCGTCGTTATGGGGTTAATATAAGCTTTAGGCATATATATTAGAAAAACTTAACAAAAAAGGTTTTTCGTTTCTTTGAATTTTGAAGGCTTTAAATTTAATTTTTCTGCTCAGTCAAGTGAGGGCCTATTTTTAAACAGTTTTTATTGGCACCATTTTGGTCCACAATATTAAAAGATAAATAAAAAAATCCAAGGACAGTAGTTAAGGATTTTGTCACACCATTCGCTGTCAAAAATAAGACCTTCATTTTTTTTGGACAGAACATTTATAATTTTTATGTTTTGCCAATTTTACATAAATTATAGAAAAATGATTTGCATTGCTGTACTTTGAGTTCTATACCTTCTATTTTTTAACCGAGCTGTATGGAGGCTTGTTTTTTTCCAGGGGACAAGAAAACATTCAGTAATCTTTATTTACATATGACTGATTGTCAGCTGTATGATGACAGTTTGCTACTTTTTTGTTGTGTCCACTGAAGGGGTTAACTAGTGAGCTTTATCGTTTGGGTTGTTCTGTATGCGAGACTGTTGAGGGTAAGAATTTAGTAACCTGAAATTCAGCCATTTCACAGACCCAAATATGTAGTTTAGTTGATGCAGCCTAACATACATATTTATAAATGCTTTTGGTTTCTACTAACAAATATATTCTGTGATTTTCCTTAATACAAAAGGCCAGCACATGTAACTCAAAGAACACACACACACACACACACACACACACACACACACACACACACACACACACACACACACACACACACACACACACACACACACACACACACACACACACACACACACACACACACACACACACACACACACACACACACACACACACACACACACACACACACACACACACACACACACACACACACACACACACACACACACACACACACACACACACACACACACACACACACACACACACACACACACACACACACACACACACACACACACACACACACACACACACACACACACACACACACGTAGTTCCTGAGTACATCACGACATCCTCGCGGCGAACTACAAGACCCAGGAGGCCTACGATGGAACGGAAGGTAAGGTGAGCAAGTATAATATAGTGTACCTTCCGTTTCATAGCGGCCTCCTGGGTCCTGTAGTTCACCGCTCCACTCCAGGCTGTGCATCGGCATCCATAGCAACGAGGCAGGAACTTCCTGTCACCGCTAATGAAAGTCAGCACGCTAGCCAGAGGCAAGTGGCTCTGCCTTTGACGTCAGCGCTCTGGCCAGGAAGTTCCGCCGTCGTTATGGTAACCCGATACACAGCCCGGCCCCGTACCAGAGAACAGCAAGTCCCAGGAGACCGGCGATGGAACGGAAGGTAGGCATATATGTGCGCGTGTTTGGAATGACAGAATAGGGGACCAGGATAGGACATTTAACACGTTGTTAAACGAATAGTCTGCATTGCAATGATTTCCTATGGGAAATCTTGCTTTGCTGAACGAGTAACTTGGTTAACAAGCACAGTCCCACAACGGATTGTTCTCGTTAAGCAAGGTACCACTGTACACCAAAATGTATACTTATGTAAAAACAATTTATTGGTATAATATTTTTCCCACCTTGTCCCTATATGGGACTTAAACTTCGATTGGTGATATAATCCTTTGCAATGGATTAGACCTGTTGATGCCTCACTGAGAACATCTGTAAGGCTGTGTTTGCAGTTTGCGTTTTGACCTGTTTCAGCTGCTTTTCCGCAGCGTTTTGAGCTGCAGCGGTTTCATGCCAAAAGGCATGCATTTTGATTTTCCAGCAAAGTCTATGGAAAATGGGGAATTCTTGACCGCACTTCGCCGTTTAAAACGCTGCGTTTAATTTGCATAATTTTGGGCAAAATCTCTGCGTTCAAAGAAGCAGCATGGCAATTGTTTTTGCCATTTGGCTGTGTTTTGCTAACATTGAAGTCAATGAGAAGTTGCAAAAAGCAAGCAACATCCAAATTCCAGCGTTTTACATGCTTTAGCTGCAGAAAGCATGCGTTTATGACATCAAAATAATGGAATGACACTTAAATTACTGAAAATGATTAATTTTGTTATTATAGCGATAAACAACAACTAATTATTTTAACCCCTTCAGCCCCAAGCCTATTTTGACCCTGCGTTTGGAGAGCCCCTGAGGTGCCGAAACAGTGGAGCCCCCCCACATGTGACCCCATTTTGGAAACTAAACCCCCATGTCATAGAAAAAAAAAAAAAAAAGGGGGGAGGGGGGGAAGAATAGGTGGGATGCAAAAAAAGTCCTGTCTGAAGTCGATAACGACTGCAGGACCATTGCTGATCAGGTACCTAATTGTTCAAATTGTTTTTTTTATTTGGGGTGCACAAAAAAAAAAAGCAAAAAACTAGAGCAACAATTATGTACCTGATCAGCACTTTGCGGCAAGCAGTTGGGGGGGTTGTGAGAGGGAGTGGGGGATGCGATTGGGATGGTTTGAAAAGAGCCACGAACAATACTTACAGGATGGATCAGAACAGCGGCAGATGGGGGGGGGGGGGGGGGCGCGGCATATAAAGGGAGCATCTGTGAATGTGAGACGGCGGCGGCTGGGATAGGGTGGGGGCGGATGGGAGAGGGCGCAGTGGATGCAGGAGAGGCAGAGGATGGGAAGGGGAGTGGGAGGTGAGATTGGCGATAGTTACCTTACAGGATGGATCTAGGCAGCAGGATCACAGGAGATCGAGGCAGCAGATCGGGGAGTGTGAGAGGGAGCGCAGCGCAGATCACGGGGTGACAGGGGAGGGAGCAGCAGATCAGGGAGGGTGAGAGGCAGGAGGGAGCGCATATCACAGGTGTGAGAGGTGGGGGGGAGCGGGCAGCCCATAACAGGAAAGGGGGCGGGCAGATCGGAGAGAGTGGTGGCATTGTGGCAGATGGAGGAGGGCAGTGGCTGCGGTGAATAGGTAGGCTTTGCCGGTTTCATACAGTGCAATGGCAGCGCGGCAACTTCCGGGTCCCATGCTCCCGTCATAACAGCATGGGACCGGAGCTTGTCGCCCTGCCATTGCACTGTATACACTGTGTGCTGGCGTGCTCAGGACCGACAAGTGAAGGTGACGGGGCGGTCACCGGCAACAGGTCCATGGTGATTGGAGAGATCGGTCACAAGGCCGATCTCTCCAATCAGAGCTGCTAGAACTGGGGAAAGGGTGATCCAGTGAGGTCACCCAGCTGCAGCCAATGGCCAGCGCTACAGCTGCACTGGTCAGGACTGGATTTCAATGTTTCAGTCACTTTAAAAGGCTGAACCATTACAGTGGCTGTGATTGGCTGACGAACGCCGCTCAACCAATCACAGCCTCTGTAGGTCTGGGAAGGAGGCACCACCCCTTTTGAGGTCAGGTACAGGTCCCCTCCTTCCCGAATCTGCGGTTTGTGTTAACCGATCGCCGCAGTCACCGGGGGCTCCGGTGCCGCGATTCCGCCATGACTGAAAGATCAGTCCTTGGTCTTTAAGGCCCAGGGCACCATGACTGATCTTTCTGTCCATGGTTGTGAAGGGGTGGGTTAAATAACCATTTTTGTTATGATTTAATTAACTACATTTGTGCTCCTTTATTTTGCCTTTTTTTCATACTGTTTGACTGTTTAAACTATTTAGCAGTGTCTTTATGTTCAAAACGCATCTGTCTCAACGCAATGGAAAAGCATGTAAAAAGCGCTAAAAATGCGGCTAAAATGCACGCATATTTACCGCCATTCTGTACTCAAGCGCAACTTTGGCAAAAGCAATTTCTGCCAGAGGATGAGTTTAGAACTGTTAACTAGGACGCTGCAAAGTGCGGACAAAGCCTTAGACCATGCTGCTGGCACGGTCTAATGCTTGCCGTAGCCAGGTCACCATGGCAATAATTTAGACCCCATCATATTGCAGGGGCGCAATCAGGTGTGAAAGGGAGCGCACTTCCTCTCCCAAGCACCTAAATGCTGCAATGGCCATTTATCAATTTAGGCGGTCAAACAGCCAAAGCTTAGCTATAAGTGACGATGAGCTCCTGTCCCCGCACAATCCCTATGACTTAAGTTATCATAACTAGTGAACACCTATCAGACTATGATGTAAACCTGTGTTTAAAGGTAACCTTTCACCTAGCATATGCGTTCTGACCTATCAGCAGACGCACGTGTGCCCTAATTACACCTCCCTACCCATCCCTGTTATAAAATAAGTAATAAAAAAACATTACCTTCATATTTCCTATGTAAATTAGAGTTTATGGTCACAGGGGCGGCGCCTTGCCCTATGGACATCTGCATACTTTCCGTGGTATCACGCCCCTGTGGGCGTGATACCATGGAGTCACATGAGATGCGTCCCCGTCGCTCATTCTATCCTGCGCGCGTTTACACTTACTATTGCGGCAGTATTCTCTTCCGGGTTCTCCTTGTCAGTTTGACGCGCACTGCGTATGTGCATTGCGTGTCTGAAGCCGGCGCGTGAACACCCGGAAAATAAGCCTGCCACAATGCACGCAGGATAGAATGAGCGACGCTGACGTCGCTCATGTGACTCCATGGTATCACGCTCAGAGGCGTGATACCACGGAAAGTATGCAGATGTCCATAAGGCAAGGCACCGCCCCTGTGACCAGAAGCTCTCCAATTTAGATATGAAGGTAATATATTTTTTTTTCTATTTCCTTTCATATTATACAATTTTATAACAGGGATGGGTAGGGATGTGTAATTAGGGCACACGTGCGTCTGCTGATAGATCAGAACGCATATTCTAGGTGACAGGTTGCCTTTAAGGTAGTGAAGGGGTTACATCTCAGGTGCTTTCCCTTTCCCGCAAATGTTGCTTTAACCCCAAGTTGTGTTTTTTTTATTTCCCGAACGGTAAAAGAAAAATGGACTATAAATTTTGTACAATATCTCCTGAGTACATAGATACCCCAGATGTGGTGTAAAACTGTTTGGACACACAAGGATCGGAAGTTAGAGAGCACCATTTGAATTTTGGCGCACAGAATTGGCTGGAATGAACTGCAGATGTCATGTCACATTTAAAGTTTAATACAGCAGAAACAATACTGCCGGCATGGTCTAACAGGCTGCCATAGCTGCCTTGGGTTGCCGTGAGCCCTCGAAATGATGTCAATCAGGTGAAAGTCCTCTCCAAGCCTTCTAAATGCTACAATTGATATTGATTCCAACAATTAAGGAGTTACATGGCCCTGGGCATCCCTTGAACTCCCTGGGTGTGACAGCTGGAGCTAGGCCATCTTTTAAGCTGAGCTCTCAACTGATCATGCAGGCACTGCTGCTGTGCCCCCATGACTTAAGCATCATACATTTGTCATTTTGGAGGAACCTATTCCCAACCATGACTAACCATCCGCAACATTGATGCAAGTTGTTGTGGATAACCCCTGTAAGAAAAAAAAAAAAATTATGCTAGATTGCGTCGTATGGGTAAATTGCCTCTGTTGACATGTCTTGCACTCAAAGTGGATTAACGTGAGATCCTGCCCTTCTCACATTATATGGGATGCAATAAGTTAGCACAGGTCAACATTTCATCTGAGGGAACAAGTCCCACATAAAACATGATTGTCTTGCCCAGGCCTTTTAATGTAGTGTGAACCAGACCCGAGCTGCCACACTGCTTTCTGCTCAGAATATGAGCACCAGATCAGCCTCCAGATCAATGAGCAAGACCGCAACACGTGACCAGAGTGTTATAACAATTATCCACAATTTGATTAAAGTTCTGTGCAATTAAACTTTGAACAATGAAAAGGTCAGTGAGTAAAGACAGCAGCAATACACCCAATATAATATAACTGCAACCACCAGTTACCTCTCTTCATCTCCTGGAGCACCGTGATTCTTGTCATGTGGATTGAAGTGTGGCCCGGCACTGATACAGCCTGCAGAGACAGGACAGGGTCTAGGTTACATGCATATATGCTGGATGATAGAAGTTAGGCATTTAAAGCACCACTCCAGCAGGGTTTTTTATTGTTTGGTTTTTTTTTTTAATTTCAGCACTGAGTGGTACTTTAAATCTAGTCCCCTGCAGCCAACGTCATCTGTTTCCAGTGTTGCTCTGGTCAGCCTCTGGAGATCTGACAGTCCAGTGTTTTACAGAGCACACTATGTCACAACTCCATACAAGTCTATGAGAGCCTTGTTCTGGCTCAGGTGCCATGAGCGATTGTGACAATGTCTGTCTCCCAAGCAGTCAAGTTATGGGCACAAGACTGCACCATGGGACCAAAGCAACACTGAACAAAAGGATGAAAATGCTGGAGAATAAGTAAAAGACAGGGGACTTAGACTTAAAGGGAACCTGTCACCCTTTTTTTTTGGCTATAAGCTACAGCCACCACCACCAGGCTCTTACATGCTGTATATAAGAGCTCAGGCCGGGGGTATAACATACACTTTATACACTCATACGTCATACAGTCGCCGGTCCTGCGCAGGCACACTACAATACTTTGCCCTGCTCAGGGCAGATCCAAGTGCACCTGCTCAGGACCTGAATGCCATCGAGTGTATGATGTCAGACACGTCATGCACCGCGGCTAGAGAAGAACAAAGATAGACAAAAGAGGAGGTGCTGGCACCAGACCACGGAGACACCCATAAAGGCCCACCGCGCGACCGTTAGGTAAGTATTAAAGTGTTTATGTTATACCCCATTATATACAGCATTTTTGGAAGACTATGCCTTAGGACAGAATAGATCTTCAACCTCTACATTGCCAAAATACACTGCTGTTCCTACAGTAATGGGAAGAATAGTACCATTACTTAACAATAAAAGTTTAAGTCTTGTTCTTAAGAAAAAAATATTCAGATAAAAAAAATCTTCCTATTTTAATTAATAGGCGTTTTAGGAGGTCACACCCCAGCAATCAATGGAGGAAAAATTGCAGTTCTGGTTTAGCACTATTTCTTGATTGGAAGCCCTTCACTTGACTGAGGCTAAATATCAGGTTCCGCCTGGTGGATAAAGCGTTACACCAGTCTTGCATCTTTTTTGGTGTAAAAACTGAACTGATCCAAACTGAATGTATACAAAGGGTTGTAGTAGTCCCTTATTTGTAAAGTACAGTAAATTGAGACAGCAGGACATACCACAGAGTGGTTTATATCACTCACCATTAGTGTTATCTCCAAAAGCATGGATATGGAAGCCGTGAAGCCCGTCTGTCAGACCAGTAATGGTGCCATTCACAGTCACTACATTCTGTTAAAAAAAATAAAATGGTTTCAACATCTCTACACTGTCTTACCACTTAAACTCTAACTGGAAATGTAAGATTTGCTTGGCCTCAGGTTCAATTCTTTCAGCAGACGACCACATGGCTGCTTATAACATTAGCCCGCAGCTCAGACGGATCCAGATTGCAGCCAGCTTGTTGCAGATGCTCTTTAGAACCAGCAGATCTCCCTTCAGGTGCAGTGTAGAGAATAACCATGTGTAAAACAGTTTGCCTGTTGCCATAGAACATTACAGCTCAGAACAATCTTTCAGATAAAGTGTGCCAGCCCTATCCTGTGCTATCCTGCTTCACCACCCTTCTACACTTAAAGGCCACGTCACACTAAGCAACATCTCGCTAGCAACATGGCTGCTGAGGCACAATCTTTGTGACGTAGCAGCGATGTTTCTGTGTGTGACATCCAACAACAACAACCCGGCCCCTGCTGTGAGGTCGTTTGTTGTTGCTGAATGTCCTGGACCAGTTGTTGCTCTCCCGCTGTGAAGCACACATCGCTGTGTGTGACAGCGACGGAGCAACAACTAAAAGTGCAGGGAGCAGGAGCCGGCTTCTGCGGACGCTGGTAACCAATGTAAATATCGGGTAACCAAGAAGCCCTTCCCTTGGTTACCCGATTTTTACCTTTGTTACCAGCGTCCGCCGCTCTCAGTGCCAACTCCCTGCACACGTAGCAGAGTACACATCGGCTAATTAACCCGATGTGTACTCTGGCTAGGAGTGCAGGGAGCCAGCGCTAAGCGGTGTGCGCTGGTAACCAAGGTAAATATCGGGTTGGTTACCCAATATTTACCTTAGTTACCAAGTGCAGCATCACTTCCACGCTTCGCTGCTGGCTGGGGGCTGCTCACTGGTGAGATCTGCCTGTGACCGCTCACCAGCAACCCCTGCCAGGTCAGGTTGCTGGTGGGATCGCTGGAGCGCCGCTTAGTGTGACGGTACCTTAAGTATATACAAAATAAACTAATGCAAACAGAGCCGGCAACATTACCTGGCCGTATCAGTTTCCAACCTTTCCAGCCTGTAGAAATTTTAACAAAAGCTTTTCTGTCAAACAGGCTAGCCTTCATACCCTGCCAGTAATCCTCACTAGGACCATTCTTGGTAGGGTGTGGCTCCCTGAGAAAGCCGCACTGCAGGAGGAGCTGTGGGGATTCTGCTGCTCATTCTTTTGGCCATCACTCCCAGTTTGTCATCAATCTTTACATATGGGTCTCCATGTGTAGGTCACTAATACAGGGTCTAGTGCTCTATGCAAACAACTATCAGCCCCTTTTGATGCTGTGCATTTTTTTTATATCATTACATCAGCACTCAGTTTCTACACATTGGGTTTTTATACATGGGTCTCAGAACACCAAGGGCTTTACACAAATAAGTTTCCATTTATTTATGCAATTTATCCCATTTGTGCTTCACTTTTGCATTTTTTGGAAGGCACCGTTGCCCAACAGCTATAATTTATATCTTTGTCATTAGGCTTGTGTTAATGTGTGCCAACTTATCATTAGTAATCTATATCTTTTCTTAAGAGTGTGGCCTTTCTGTGGATTGGTGGCTACCTTGTGGGCATCCCTAGTTTGATCTGTTAACAGTCCAAGCTGTTTTTTTGTTGTTTTTTTTAAATGCTACACGCACATGTTGATCCCTTAAAGGGATGGTTCACCCATTTTTTTTATTCTCAGTGTAACTTACTATTTCAGTTGTCTTAATTTCCTTCCATTTCCAGTTCTGGCACTGAGCGGCACTATACTAGCTCTGTGCCGATCACATGAACCCCGGGTGCTGTGGCCTCTGGCATCCGCTGAGGTCACATCAACTTCCAGGTTCAGAAAGTTGACATTACATCAGCAACAGTAGCTGCCTCTGATCCTTAGAGACTGGGCTGTGGGCAATGATCATCACACACACATTCCAGCATGAGGTGAAGCAGCTGTGTGCAGGGCGGCAGCAGGATCAAGAGAAGGGGAGGAGTCATGTCTGTTGGGTGTATTTGTTATACAGGGGTGGGAGGATGACCAGAGTGCAGTGTGCGCACAAAGGATTATGGGAGTTGTAGGAACTGAACCCAGGAAGTCAGGAAAGATTAACCCCATCAGAGCTGGAGCCAGCAATGAGGATGTGCTGCTAGAGCACAATAAAAGGTAATATTGCTCAAACAGATGTGTGGAGAGGCACTTAGCAAGATTTGAGGGAGGGGGACAAAAAAAAAAGTTTTGGTAACTGGACAACTTCGTTAATATTTAAAGCCCTCAAGCCCTTCCCCAGTCTACTAACTTCTACATAGTTAATAAATCCTGCTTTTTGTTACAGGGAAAGTACAGTTTTATAAGACGCACCCCAAATTTAGAGATAGAAATAGGTTTAAAAAAAAAAAATAAAAAAAAATTGGGTCCATCTTATACTACGGAGTTTTCTTACCAGAGGGGGACAGCAGTGGTGAAGTGGGTCACATGAGGCAGAGGTTGTTGTGGTGGCAGCGCCGGCGACGGCTCAGTGGTGGCGCACACCGGTGCGGTGTGTCCGCGGTCACTGTTCAAGTGATGGCGCCCGGAGCGGCGCACACAGATTGAGCTCTCATCCAAGGGCTCCATCTGTGCACGCACTGACTCAGAGCGGCGCGTGCGTAGATGGAGATCTCATCCAAGATCTCAGCCGGCACGCAGCCGCAGGCACCCAACCCCACCGGTGGGCTATATTTGGATTTTGAGACGCACCCCTCATTTTTCTCCCACATTTTTGGGAGGAAAAGTGTCTTATAAAGCCAAAAAATATGGCTGATAATGTTCTTTTGATGTCACTTTTCATGACATGATATGCCACAGATGTGAGTCTGCTTTTAAGACGTTGCTCTACCCCAGGGGTTGCCAATTAATTTTCCCATGGAGCCGCATGAGAAATTGGGATGTTTTAGAGGGCCGGACTAATATAATTAACTCAGTTCTTCCCAATATACTACATCACTACACCCCCCATATACTACACCTGTAATATACTACATCACTACACCCCCCATATACTACACCTGTAATATACTACATCACTACACCCCCCATATACTACACCTGTAATATACAACATCACTACACCCCTATATACACCTGTAATACTACATCACTACACCCCTATATACTACACCTGTAGTATACCACATCACTACACAATATACACCACACCTGTAATATACATCACTACACCCCTATATACTACACCTGTAATATACTGTACACCACTAGACCCCTATAAACATCTGTAGTAGACCACATCACTACACCACTATATACTACACCTGTAAAACTACACGCCCAGTATTAGTCACCAGTCCCCCCCCCCCCCAGCTTATTAGTCACTACTTATTCTCCCCATCCTCAGGCACCTCCGTACAGGCCCCCCGCTGAGCTGCTCCTTCTCTTGTACGGGCCCTGGCTGCGCCGCTGCTGTTCTATGGGCCCCCGCCGCTGTTTCTCTTCAGGCCCCGGCTGCTGCAGCTACTTCCCCTGCTGGGTGGGATCTTTTTAAATGACACGCGCGCTGTACTGAGAGCGAGCGCGTGTGTCAGAAAGGTGCCGGGCAGGGAACAGGAGAGATTCCTGCGTTCCGCTGCCTACACTGTGCGGAGCTGCAGGATCTCTCCCTGCCCAGCATGCAGCAGCCCGACTCCACTGCACTGGCTGAAGACAGGCGGGCCGGTCACAGACAGTAGGTGGGCCGGATGTGGCCCGCCCCTTGCCCAGGTCTGCTCTATCCAGTTATGTGCCTATTGGTCTGGTCTGGGAACACTCTTTACTGCAATTGCAGTCCCTTTCAGCAACAGTTTTATCCAATTGTGTCTGAATGTAAAATGCAATGCTGCAAAAGCCTCAGCAAGTTCAGTAGGTAGAAATCCCATGTGTGCATTATGTACAAAGGTTACACAAGGACGAGATCATAAACCAGCAGAACCGGTCACAGGCTATAGAGGATGAAAGCAAATACCCTGCAGCCTCAGAGTCACCAGGCTCTATCGCTGCAATTTTTTTTGCTCCTTTGACCTCATTTTGACAGACAAAAGTCCAAAGAGCAGCATGTGAGAGGTGACGCTGTGCAGAGAGCCCAAAGGCCTGTCCAGGGTGCAAGCCTCAGATTCTGACTACAGTACATAGGTGAGGTGGGCTAAAACTGAACTGCAGTCTCTTCTGATTACATGGCCACCTGAATTTACAGAGCAGAGGCCAATTAAACAGCCACGAGTCTCCTCCACAGAAAACTGCAGCTCCTCGTGCCCACAATCCAGGCTCAGGCAGTTGTGGTCTCGCTGTGTTCTCTTCAGAAACTGCTCGCATCTCGCAGCAAAGAATTGACATGCTGCAGCTCGGGAAGCCGCACCGCAGGTCAGTTGTCGCTGCAGGAAAAACCAGCACAGTGGGAATGGCATTTCTAGAAATCCCATCCATTGTGCTTCTACTGTACAACACTGCGATTTGGACACTGCGTCCAAAACACTGAACCCTGATCATGGGCACGCACTCTTAATCTCTGCATGAACTAGAGACTCATTGTTTACTTCCAGGGAATAAAAATCCAACCTCATCACCTAAAATGAGGACCAGACTACAAGGCAAAAGGGGACAAAGACTGAAAATTTGCCAAGAGTTATGTTTAAAGGGACAAAGGGGACGCAAAGTTGATTTTGCGCTGTAGCCTCAGGATTACAGAAGAATTCATCAAGAAATTTTGGATATTAAAATAAAATTATTTCCCACAATACATGAGGCTAAATTTTTATACCACTAAAAAGGTGTTCAACTTGCTGAAGAAAAAACCCAAAACATACGTGTGTTTAATGGAGTGGAGCTGAAAACAGCGATTCTACCTGGCTTTTCTGTTTCATCCCCTTGTCCCCCTCCTGGTAAAAGCAGCATGATTTAAACACTTATAAAATACTTTATTTAAACTTTGTACTGTATTTAATAGTCCCCTTAGGGGACTTGAATCTGCAGTGTTCTGATAATTTGTTCTATATACAGTAGTGATGTGTCAGTTGCGAACGGTCCGACACAAAGATCCGGCTCCCTACAGTGACTGACTGGGGCGGATCCCCAGCGAGAGCCACTAAATTCTCTAAACAGCTCTCACTGGGTGTAATATTTTGCTGTTTGGTGGGTGAGACCCCGCCCACCTTAAAACCCCACCCCTTCAGCAAATGAATTAGCCCATTGTGAGTGAGCGGGGTTTAGCCATGGGTGGGCGTGGTTTTGGCGGTGTTAACAAGATTATATAGGGAGCCAGGAATGAGCCAAGAGTCAGCTCTTTTTGGTGAGCGGAGCCATGAGAATCGGACAAAACAGAGCCAGACTGCCCATCACTAATGTAGAGCAATGCTACAGCTTTCATAGAAACGCCGAGCTGACCCCTGCCTGTCACGACAACACATCTGTGTCCCACAGTCATGTCACACGTATGACTATGAGGGAATCCAATCCCCACGTGTTAAAGGGAACCTGTCACCAGATTTAGCAACTAAGCTGCAGCCACTACCAGTGAGCTCCTTATATACAGCATTGTAGAATACTGTATAAAAGAGCCCAGACCGCTTTGTATAACAAAAATCACTTACTCACCTAAGGGGCAGTCGGGTGCCTCCTCTCTGCTGTCTCAGTCCTTCTCACAAGCCCAGTATGGATGGTGCCTCTACATCATCCACAATTTGCACAAACCTGTGAGCCCTCTGTGCAGACTTGAGATTATGCGAGCGCTCACGAGCTTGCGCACCTATGTTGTCAGCTCTGCCTGCAATGGGTGCAGAGCGAAGCGCACCTGCGTGAGCAGGGAATGGCTGCACAGGCATGAGATTCAGCCTTGCTATGTGGATGATGACAGGCGTCAGACAGCAAAACAGCAGCAGGAGGAAGGGGGGGGTGGGATAGAAGCCAAAAAAGACCACGCCCACAGCAGGTCATTTGAATACGTGGCAGTAGATTTAAAGGGAACCTGTCACCACTTTAGACCATAAGCTGCGGCCACCACCACCAAGCTCTTATATACCTCATTCTAAAATGCTGTATACAAGAGCCCAGGCTGCTGTGACAACATAAAAAGCCACTTAATTCTTACCCAACGGTCACACTGCGGTGGATGAGGGCCTAATGGGTGTCTCTGGTGCCGGAGCCGCCTCTTTCGGCCATCTTTGTTCTTCTCTAGCCGCGGTGCCCGACATCCTCCACACTCACCGGCATTCCGGTCCTGAGTAGGGCAGATCAAAGTATTGTAGTGTGCCTGCACAGGACTGGCGAGTGTATGATGTAGACGCGTCATGCACACAGACTTCAAAAAAGCCGAAGATGGCTAAAAGGGGAGGAGCTGGCACAGGACAACGGAGACGCCCATTAGGCCCTCATCCACTGTAGAGCGACCGTTAGGTAAGTATTATGGGCAGCACGGTGGCTCAGTGGTTAGCACTGCAGCCTTGCAGCGCTGGGGTCCTGGTTTCTAGTCCCACTAATGACATCTGCAAGGAGTTTATATGTTCTCCCCGTGTTTGTGTGGGTTTCCTCCGGGTTCTCCGGTTTCCTCCCACACTTCAAAAACATACTGATAGGGTATTTAGATTGTGAGCCCCAATGGGGGACAGTGTTGCCAATGTATGTAAAGAATAAAATTAATATGTTGTCAGTGGCCTGGGCTCCTATATACAGCATGTTAGAATGCTATATATAAGAGCCCAGTGGTGGTGGCCACAGCTTATACGCCAATAAAGTGGTGACATGTTCCCTTTAATAGTGTTATTTCTGGGGTCTGCAAGGGGAGTCATTGAACGAGGTGCACCTTCATACAACGCAGCCCAGGAGCTGCAAAGGTGAGACTTTTGCATCAATGCTAAAAAAAAAAAAAAAAAAAAAAAAAAAAAAAAGAAAGAAAGTGGTGACAGGTTCCCTTTAAATAACAGGAATTGATGAATGATGGGTGCGGTAGTACTGCTATAGTCGCAGCGCATGCACACAGATCCCTGGCACTACACAGGCGTGCATTGTGTACCAGCGGAGGCTTTACTAATGCAATCATTAGCCTGGAGCTTATGCAACCAGCAGCCATGGAGGAGATTATGTAACGGCCACTAGTACAGTGAGCAGCCTGGAAAGATACAGAGAGGGACCGATACAACGCCCAGCATCGTCACGTCTCTGCTGGGAGTTGTGGTTCAGCATCAGCAACAGGACGCAATCTGCTGGTGTAGCCGCCGAACACGCGGCCTGGGGCTTGCGGTTGCACATTATTATGAACGCACCCCATACAACTAGCGGCACCCGACCCAGGAGCGCGCTCAGTACCGGGCCTGCAGCACACCGGAGAGACCGTGACTCAGCAGAGCGGCTCCATGCTCCAGCCCCGCACATACACACAGAAGAACCGAAACCAAAGAGCTGCGTACCTCCTGCTGCTCGAAGCGCACGACGCCGGCCACGTCCCCGGTGCCTTTCAGGACGCAGATCGCTTTCACCATGTCTGCAGTCTCCGCGCCCAGCGTCACACTGACCCCGACCTGCACGACAGCGGGTAGTGATGGCCCACCTTGACCAATGGGAGAAGGTATTTCTCTTCGCGCCTCCTTACATCTGACCAATCGGGGCGGGGTAGAGCGCACGTGACAGCTAAGGGCTGCTCCTGTCAGAGAGAGGGCGGGAAACATTTTACCAGAGAAAGTCCCCGACTCCTGTTGTCCTGTCTGTCACTGACTGCAGGACTGACACACATGGCGGCTGCCTGAGGCTACATGCACACGCTGCACCTTGTCCCAGAAAACCTGGAAATCTAAGAAAAGAAAAAAACATTTGTAATGATGATGGGTTTTCAGTACGTTTTTGGTGTCTCTTTTTTTGCACTTTTTTTTCTTGTGCATGTGTTAATTCTGAATTTCATGCGTTTTTTTTGTGAAAAAATAGTGATGGGTGGACCCGTCAGTGAAGTCCGACCCCCGCGAGTTCAAAGGCACCCACGGGGGTCAGACACTCGGGAAATAAACTTGATGGCTGCTCACTCTCCCCAGTCTCACAAGCTCGTTGCCTTGGAGTAACCCTAGACTCTGCTCTTTCCTTGAAGCTGCACATCCGAGCCCTCTTCACCTCATGTAGACTACACCTCAAAAATATCTCCCGGATCCGTGCTTTCCTTAACCAAGAATCAGCAAAAACATTAGTACATGCCCTCATCATCTCCCGCCTCGACTACTGCAACCTCCTGCTCTCTGGCATCCCTTCCAACACTCTTGCACCCCTCCAATCTATCCTAAACTCTGCGGCCCGCTTAATCCACCTCTCCCTTCGCTATTCCCGAGCCTCGCCACTCTGCAAATCCCTTCACTGGCTTCCCATCGCCCAACGACTCCAGTTCAAAACATTAACCATGACATACAAAGCCATCCACAACCTGTCTCCTCCATACATCTGTGACCTAGTCTCCCGGTATCTACCTGCACGCAACCTCAGATCCTCACAAGATCTCCTACTCTACTCCTCTCTTATCTCCTTTTCCCACAATCGCGCACAAGATTTCTCCCGTGCCTCCCCCATACTCTGGAACGCTCTACCTCAGTATATCAGACTCTCCCCTACTGTGGAAAGCTTCAAGAGGAACCTCAAGACCCACCTCTTCCAACAAGCCTACAACCTACAATAAGGCCGGCTTCTCACTTGCGAGTTTCTCACAGTAGTGCAATGCAAGAAATTCTCGCATTGCACTCGGACACATGTTATTCAATGATTCAGCTCCCATCTGCGATTTTTTTCTCAGTCCAAATCGGACTGAGAAAAAAAAAAAAAAAAAAAAAAAAAAAAAAAAAAAAAAAAAAAAAATCGCAGCAGGCTGCTTTTTGGAGAGTTTCTCGCAGGAGTCTCTCCAATGCAACTCTATGGGAGCGTGAAAAAAAAGCATGTCACACGGACCGGCACTCACACCATCCTAGTGACATTCGTTTTTCTAAATCATTAATCGCATGTTTCTCAAAACAAAAAATCAGTGAGGTCTCACAATGTTGGTCAATTATAGAGATTGACCAACATTGTGAGACCTCATCATTTCCAGTGTTTTGAGAAACATGCGATTAATGTCAGTCGGTCTCTCCCTCTCGGTCTCTATTCTCTCTCTGTTGGTCGGTTTCTCTCTCTGTCGGTGTCTCTCTCTCTCTCTCTGTCCATGTCGGTCTATTCCTTTCCCCCTCTTTCTCATACTCCCCGATCACCGGCACGGCGGTCACACTGCTCCGGCGGCTTCTCTTTTGAAAAAGCCGGCCGCTCATTATTCAATCTCGTATTCCCTGCTTTCCTCGCCCACTGGCGCCTATGATTGGTTGCAGTCAGACACGCCCCCACGATGAGTGACAGGTGTCTCACTGCAACCAATCACAGCTGCCGGTGGGCGGGTCTATATCATGCAGTTAAAAAAATAAATAAATAATTTAAAAAAAGGCGTGTGGTCCCCCCAATTTTAATACCAGCCAGGGTAAAGCCACACAGCTGCAGGCTGGTATTCTCAGGATGGGGAGCCCCACGTTATGGGGAGCCCCCTACCCTAACAATATCAGCCAGCAGCCGCCTGGAATAGCCGCATCCATGAGATGCGACAGTCCCGGGACCGGCCATCCCGAATTGCCCTGGTGCGTTGGCAATCGAGGTAATAAGGAGTTAATGGCAGCAGCCCATAGCTGCCACTAAGTCCTAGCTTAATCATGGCAGGCGTCTCCCCGAGATACCTTCCATGATTAACCTGTAAGATAAAGTAAATGAAGACATACACCAAAAAATCCTTTATTTGAAATAAATAACAAAAAAAAACAACCTCTTTCACCACTTTATTCAAGTCCCTAAATACCCTTCCATGTCCGACGTAATCCACAGAGGTCCCTCGACGCTGTCAGCTCTGTTACATCAGAAGCTGACAGAGAGCGGTCAGAGACCACGACTGCTCTCTGTGAGCTCCCCGCAGCAACTGAAGTGAGGCGCGCTATCAGCGATGACGTCACTCAGGTTACCCGCGGCCACAGATCTCAGCTGGAGGACTTCAGCTGTAGCCGCGGGTAACCTCAGTGACGGCACCGCTGATCGCGCGGCTCACTGCGCTCACTCAGGGGATTTGCGGTCACCAGTGAGATCTTCACTGGTGACCAAAAATCAGGCCATGCCACACAGACAGAGCCGCGGGATGACAATCAAGTCGAGTGACATTCATCAGACTTCATTATGATCGTGCGGCTCTGTCTGTGTCTGCTGTCAGCGGCCATTCAGCTCTGCTACATGGCTCTGTCTGTGTCTGCTGCCAGCGGCCATGTAGCAGAGCTCAATGGCAGATGACAGGTGCTGAGAAAAAAAAAAGGAAAAACCATATACAATAGGACCAATTGAGTTCAATATACGAAAAACAAAAAACCTCAATTTCAATTAATATTAAACTTTTATTGATATATTTTAAAATTTAGACACCCATTAATAGTGAACACACAAAGGGCGTAGATGATGAAGGGGAGGAGCTAAATATATGGGGTCCCTATAGCACCCTATGGGACCTTGCTCCTACCTACCAACGGAGGGTATGACGCCGTAACTGTTTTGGGCGCCCCCGTTCCACGTCGGCTCACCCTCTAGTTGCCCTAGATAGTTAGTGAATTAAAATAATAATTACACTACGGATGGCCATACAATAGTACTAGAATGTATTAAGTACAAAGTGCTCATGTAATCACACTGTCTGATAGATAACAGCTTCCTATCAGGAAAACCAGGACAAAAAAATCAAAAATTAAGCCCCAATATAGGTAGGCTTCTGCAGAAAAATTAGTCCATAGTACATGATCCAGTACAAATTAGTACATGGTACAACAAAGTGCTCATATAATCACACTGTGATAGATAACAGCTTCCTATCAGGAAAACCAGGACAAAAAAAAAAAAAAACAACAAAACACAAATATTAAGCCCCAGTATAGGCAGGCTTCTGCAGAAAAATTAGTCCATAGTACATGATCCAGTACAAATTAGTACATAGTACATAATACACAATCTACATTAACATAATGGAGGAGCACATTAACATAATGGAAAATTCAGTTCCATCTGTCAGTTTTTCCTCCCATGTCCCAGTGTGATATAGTATGGTATGGCAATCACACATGGATAAACCTTTACACAATCATAATTGCACAGATCTGCACTGCATAAACCGATGCTGATACATGTAATGCAATGCCTGAGGGCAATCATGCAGATGATTCTTATAGAGCAGAAAATAGGGGTATAGATAACCCCACAGGGAAGAAAAAAAATGGTTACTTCCCTTTTAGCAGCATGCTCTGTATCGCCTCTACGCGTTTCCCCTTTCCATGATATAAGGATCTTCAGGAGGCTGGAGGATTGCAGTTATCAGATGTGAATGTAGGAGTAATCCATGGATTCATGAATGTAGATTGTGTATTATGTACTATGTACTAATTTGTACTGGATCATGTACTATGGACTAATTTTTCTGCAGAAGCCTGCCTATACTGGGGCTTAATATTTGTGTTTTGTTTTTTTTTTTTTTTTTTTGTCCTGGTTTTCCTGGTAGGAAGCTGTTATCTATCACAGTGTGATTATATGAGCACTTTGTTGTACCATGTACTAATTTGTACTGGATCATGTACTATGGACTAATTTTTCTGCAGAAGCCTACCTATATTGGGGCTTAATTTTTGATTTTTTGTCCTGGTTTTCCTGATAGGAAGCTGTTATCTATCAGACAGTGTGATTACATGAGCACTTTGTACTTAATACATTCTAGTACTATTGTATGGCCATCCGTAGTGTAATTATTATTTTAATTCACTAACTATCTAGGGCAACTAGAGGGTGAGCCGACGTGGAACGGGGGCGCCCAAAACAGTTACGGCGTCATACCCTCCGTTGGTAGGTAGGAGCAAGGTCCCATAGGGTGCTATAGGGACCCCATATATTTAGCTCCTCCCCTTCATCATCTACGCCCTTTGTGTGTTCACTATTAATGGGTGTCTAAATTTTAAAATATATCAATAAAAGTTTATTAATTGAAATTGAGGTTTTTTGTTTTTCGAAAAAAAAAGGAACACACACGCATTACACACGCATTACACACTCTAGCCAAATCATTAAATTATTCAAAAATAGCATTGCATTTGCGTTGCAATCAGTCCTGAGGCCTAAAACACACTTCCGCAAAAAAAAGTACGTGTCTTACGGTCCGTTTTTCGGGTCAGTGTTCCGTTTTTTAGGGGCGCTTCTCCGGTACGTATGGCATCCGTGTGATGGCGTATGCGAGCCGTGTGTGTGTGTGGAATGTCCGTATTGACAAAAAATACGTACGTGTGCTGTCCGTGTGCCGTCCGTTTTTAAAGGCCCGCATTCTTACCCAATTAACGATTTTAATCACTCATCATGAGATCCTGGTGTTTGCTTTCTATTGACCTGATAGATTGGAAACAAGTGTTTCAGATTTTGTGATGGAAAACGGACACGGACGATACGTGCTGAACACGGACATATCCGTGTGCGGTCCGTGCAGGCACAGACCCATAGACTAAAGCGGGTCCGTGCCTGCGTGCTGCCTGCCAAAAACGGACATGTCGTCCGTGTAGAAAAGCGCACACACGTACTTACCACACGGACACACGTTCGTGTGATTTTACGTGTGTGTGCCATCTACCATTGAATAACATGGGTCTCCGTGTTTCCGGTACGTGCAAATACGTACCGCACACGTACAAAAAAAACGGACGTGTGTTGCGGGTCTAACGTGAACTAAAATCAGCCGAGTAATTTTCAGCCAAGTCGGACCGATTTTACACGCATAGATGTGTTTCCAGCCTAACACTCAGTCCAGTAGACCACTGCGCAACAAGCTCTGTCCTCACCTATTGTACCATCACCCATTCCCTGTAGACTGTGAGCCCTCGTGGGCAGGGTCCTCTCTCCTCCTATACCAGTCTGTTTTGTATTGTTAATGATTGTTGTATGTATACCCTCTTTCACTTGTAAAGCGCCATGGAATAAATGGCACTATATTAATAATAAAGAAATATAAAGTAAAACTAAAGAAAAAAATAATAAAGCGAGCGTGATTTACTTACCGAGTCACTGGCATGGCAGTAGCTGCTCCTGCAGCTGCTCATTTTTCTTCCAGGGCCGCTCATTAGGCTCATGCATATTCACTTCTTCCCTCACCCACCGGCGTCTGTGATTGGTTGCAGTCAGACAGCGCCCCCAGTCTGTGTGACAGCCTGACGCTTCCAATCACACACCCGGTCTGCAGGTCTATAGAGTACAGTAAACAAATAATTTTAAAAAAACGGCGTGCGGTTCCCCAAATTTTGATAACAAACCAAGATACCGTATTTTTCGGACTATAAGACACACCTGACCATAAGACGCACCCTGGTTTTAGAGAAGGAAAATAGGAAAATAAAATTTTAAGCAAAAAATGGGGTCATGACACTGTTATGGGGCGAGGATCTGCTGCTGACACGGTTATGGGGGTAATGTCCCCAAATTCTCTACTAAGGTACCCCATCCTGGTAATGATCCTCCTGTCATTATATATATATATATATGTCCCTCATCCTGGTATAACCCCATCTTGCTATATACTGCCATCCTGGTATGTGCTCCCATCTTGCTATATACCTCATCCTGGTATATGGCCGCATCATGCTATATACCCCTTCCTGTCCTGCTATATACTCCATCCTGGCATGTGGCTGCATCCTGCTATATACCCCCATCCTGGTATGTGCTCCCATCCTGCTATATACCCCCATCCTGCTATATACACCATCATCCTGCTATATATACACCATCATCCTGCTATATACACCATCATCCTGCTATATACACCATCATCCTGCTATATACGCCTTCATCCTGCTATATACGCCTTCATCCTGCTCATATGCCATCATCCTGCTCATATACCCCCATCATCCTGCTCATATACCCCCATCACCCTGCTCATATACCCCCATCACCCTGCTCATATACCCCCATCATCCTGCTCATATACCCCCATCCTGCTATATGTCCGGCATCCTGTGGCACACAAAAAAAAAAATAAAACAAACGTTTATACTGTACTCACCTTTCCTCGCTCCACGCAGCATGGCTCCTCCTCCCGTCTGTGCCGGCAGCGCTGTGGAGCCGGCCACGATCCCTGCAGCATCGCAATGTCCTCCTGTCTGCTGGCTCCGGCTGCGTGTGGACACGTGCGCACAGCGATGACGTCATCGCTGTGAGCGCCGCTAGCCTCCACACAGCCTGAGCCGGCAGACAGGAGGACATCGCGGTGCTGCAGGGGAACGGTGAGTACAGTGTACTGATTCACTGCTCCCCACGCTGATGATGATGCGCGGGGGGCGGTGAATACAGCCGCATGATCACTCCAGGCTGTAGTTGCCAGGGGTGATCATGCGGCCGGCTGTTTACTATGCGCGCACCCCCTGTCCATCATCCCGCCCACCTGTCAGCGTCAGCTTCAGCGCTGAGAGATGATGGGCGGGAGGATGGGCGTGCATATGTAATGAGCGGGCCCACGTGGCCACTGCAGCCTGCTCATGCCCCGATGACCCGCTCCACCGCAGCACCCTCATTCCCCTCAACCACATTCAGACCATAAGACGCACCCCCCACTTTCCCCAACATTTGGGGGGAAAAAAAGTGTGTCTTATGGTCCGAAAAATATGGTAGTTACGGTAGTTCTATAGCTATATTTCATTGTTTTTTCTCTTTCCGGCAATATTCTTTGCCTGTTTAAAATATTCAAACTGGAAAATAGTTGCAAAAGAGCGTGTCTCTTTTACTCTGGAGGACTTGTCCTGTCCTTCATTACATACTGTAGGTAAGTTATTGTGACGCCCAGGCCAGCCAGGTAGTCACAGATAGGGCCCCGCACAACACCAGTCCTCTAACAAGGTGACAGCTGCCAAACACTAAAACCCTAGTCACCCCCCTCAGTGCTTGATGGACACACCATTGGGGCGGAGCCAGGCAGTTGACCACGCCCACTGAGGAGTTCAGAGAGCCCGAGGCGGGAAAAAGTAGTCAGTTTTTCCAAGTTGCTAGTGAGAGTCTGTTAGTGGAGGAGGTCAGGCCGTTGCGACAGGCCTGTTGCAGTCTGACAGGTGCCAGGGTAGGAGCCCAGGCACCTTTGGTTAGGAAGCATACGGAGGCCTCTGCCTGCAGGAGCCGGGAAGACGGCTCGGTGGAACCGCGGTGGACCGGGACAGGGTAGTGGCCCGCCGGTACTGACCCGGGGAATCGACTCAGAAACCAAAGCACAAAGGGGGGTACTCAAACCCTGAATCTAGGTCCAGAAGCTACTTGGGAGCTAGCTAATTACCTGACTGCGGCCAGGACTATAGGTCCTGTTCCACCCAAAGTCCCGACTGAAGACAACAGCCCAACGAGGGGGATAGAAAGCCACCGACACAGCAGAGAGATCCCACGGGCCAGAGTCTGCGGGCAAAGGGCTCTTCCGACATCTACAAGCCAGGGAGCGGACTCCTGACGTTGCAGGCACAGGTAGTCCACCATCACACAAACAGGTGCAGGGAAAGGCAGAGACCACCAACCGGGTGGGGGACCAGACTGCAGCCGGCTGCGGGCACTGACCACCATCACCTTGGTTTACCAGAGACTTGTGTGTGTTACTAATCGTGCGTACACCAGTGCCCTCCGGCCGCCCATCTCCCTGCACTGCCCAACTACTACCCCAACGGGTCCCGGGGCCACCATCCCTACCCATGGAGGGGTTAACAACTTGCTGCGCAACATCTCCCCCGGGTGCCCCGTAACTGCAGCGGTGGTGTCCACCTTCACCACAACCCGTGGGTGGAGTCATGAACCCAAACACGGCTCCGGCCGTACACCTACGTCCCCAAACCGCCAATCCCTTTTAGATTGGAGTGACCGTGGACCCCCGGGTCCGGAGACCCTCGAGCCACCCACTGAAGGTCCGGACCCGAGCGGCTCGGCTGCCGTCGAGCACGGGGCGGCACATTATTGATTTGAAGCATTATAATAAAACTCTAGAAAGTGTCCTGGATGAAGCTGCAATTGCTTCGGCACCGACGGCGGCAGCCCTCGCACACGCTGCAAACACATCTTCTCTAGCGGTGTTTCAAGTCAGCCAAATATCAGTGGAGAAAATCCCTTTTGGACAAAGATTTCATCCATTATAAGTTTATGCTTAAAACATAGAACTCTGCCAGAGGCGTAGCTAGGGGTTCAGCTCGGGAAGGTGGGGGGGGGGGGGGGGAGTACGTGTAAGCGTACCCTTATACAGAGCTCATCATGCATATGTGCTGCCCCCACGTCAGCAGCCGGGCTGCTCGGATTCGGATCCGCGGTGGCTCGAGGGGTGTCTGTACCCGGGGGTGGTGCGGCCACTCAAATTAAAGGGGGTATTTACAGGGGGATTGTGTCTAAAGTACGTGATGCCACCCGTGGTGTGTGGTAAGGTAGAGTACCACTACTGCAACTGGGAGTACCCGGTGGCGATGCAGTGGGCAGCCAGGTGTTTAACCCCTCCACGGGTAGGGGTATGCCCCGGGACTCGGTGATGGTGGCAGGAAATGCCGTTGGGGAGGTAGGGGTCACTTGCGTACTCACTCAGTCCATAAAGCCTGCACCGACACCGAGGGGGAGCACGTTTGGGTCCCGTTTCTGCTGGTGTTGCCTGATGATCTGTGACCTTTCCCTTGGCACCTTGTTCTCTTCTAGTTGGCCCCTATAGCTTGAAACTAATCGGGTCCCGCTCCCCAGTGTGGCTAACTGAGGGAGCTTGCTCTCAGGGTTCACGCTTGGGATTTCTTGGACCGTTTTAGTGGAATTATGGGGAGATAAGGTATGCACACCAGTGACTATGTAAGGGGAATACATGAATAGCATACTTTGGCGTAGTGTTGGGGCTCTATTGCATTGATCAATTCAGTAGCTAAATTTCTCTTGATTCATATGTTCATGGCAGTAATGCAGATTCCATTTTTCACATTTTCACTCTTACATATAGCTATTGGATTTTTCAAGTCAGTATTCACACAGCAGTTTCTGCTATTTCATGTATTCCCCTTACATAGTCACTGGTGTGCATACCTTATCTCCCCATAGTGATGTTTTTTTTAGGTTTTTGCACCCAGTTCAGACTTAGAATGGTGTTCCAAACGTTATTCCTTATCGTTTTAGTGGAATGTCCTATCCCCCGCGTTGCGCTAGTACCCCGATTTTGGAGCGGGTGGAGAGCGGATCTTGAAGGCTCCGTTCTCGTCAGGTGAATTGTCAGGTTGCCTGAAGCTACTCCCTGACCTAGGGTCCACGTACCCCGCCGTGCCCTGGTCCCACCCCGCTGATGGTACAAGGCCGCCGGCTGTCCTCCTTGACAGTTCCGTGCCCCTTGTCACGATCCCCTGCGACCGGGGGTCCAGCTCCTACCAGGCCCAGACTACCGTCTGCCACCTAGTTACTTCCAAAGAGCCCGGCTCCTGACCTCCTCTCTCCTTCACTTCCAACACTACACTAGCCTACTCCTGACCTCCCCTTACCAACCCCCCAAGGGGGCGACCCTATTCCACTCAGGCCGACCACTGGTTTGCCTCGTGGGTGTGGTGCAGAGGGTTCCTAGGATTTTGATTGGCTGGTATTGGCAACACCATTGGTTAGGGACCCCTAACCAAGCAGGAGGTGGATATTGCACGGGAGGGCAGATTGCACAATACCCTGTGATGACATGATAGGTCAGGGCGTCAGACATATGCTGGATTAACTGGCAGCACGCCAAGTAGTCCTGTAATGATAATCTACCGCTGTTTAAACAGTGATTTTCCAAATCTCACTAAGCAGCCCAGTAAGTGACACATTGTTTGAATCAGGATCTCTGCCCCTACATTATGCTGCTCTCAGATGGGGGAGCAAAAACTAGGTGAAAGATTCTGTTTTAAATTCCTCTGCTTGTCCATGACTTTCACTAAAGCAAAATCACATTGTTTTGAGACGAAAGTCGCTGACAATTTCACAGAATCAGGAAATAAATTATATTTCTTTATATAGATATGGAATATTTTTTTAATAATAGTGTCGCGGGCGGAGGAGGGGACGCCGCGCTCTCCCACTGCTCGGGTCCGGCTGCCGCAGCTGCCGCGGCCTTCTGCTGCTCGGTGGCTCGAGCGATGGGCCGGATCCCGGGGACTCTAGCGGCGCTCCTCGCCCGTGAGTGAAAGGGGGCTTGGGTGTGGGGATTGTTGATTGTCCGTGACGCCACCCACGGTTGTGGTGATTGAGTGTACACCACCGCTGCTCTGGCTGGGGATCCCGGGAGTGATGGTGTGGAGCAGCCAGTTGTTTTGTTGCCCCTCCGTGGGTAGGGGTTGGTGATCCCGGGGCCCAGTGAAGGAGTTGGAATGGTGGGCAGGCGGGTAAGGGGCCTGTGGAGGTGCTGGGGCGCAGGGGCAGCGCTGTGCCGCACGGCACGGAGGTACTCACTCAGCCAGTAAACACGACACAGTTCTCGGTAAACAAACGGCTGGTTGGACGGGTCCCTCAGACGGTTGCGCTGCTGATATCCCCTGCAGTTGACGGTGACGGTCTCTTCCCTGCACCTATGTGTTGTTGTTTGGTAGCGATGGGTTAGCACCAGTAACCCGCTCCCCGGCCTGGATATGAACCGGAGGAGCTCCACTCTTGCCCGCAGGTGCTGGCCCTGGGAAACTGGTGCCTTGGCGGTGGCGGTGTCTCCCCTTTACGGTCGGACTGTTGCCTTCAAACGGGACTTGGTTGTTGAGAGACAGTCGTCCCCTTCACTGACGGATTTGGCAAATTATGGCGACTCCTAGCCTTGCCGGGATCCGAAAGGCCCCTGCCCTGGTGCTGACTAATCTTCGTATACCGCTCCGGTACCGCCGGGTCACCACCCGTCCACGGTCCTTCCAGCAACCTCCAAGCAGTCTCGCCTGCAGACGGTCACCGCCATCTGCCAACCTTGCTGTCTCAGTCCGGGGCACACACCCGGACCAACTTCAGGCTTCTTGATGTACTTTCTCTGTTGCTCTTACTTTGGCTCCTCTACCACTTCACTTCACTTTCTTTCACTTTCAACTCTAACACTCATCTTCACTCCTCACTCTAGCTCTTCCCTGAGCTAACTGCCTGGTTTTTCCGCCTCCAGAGCTGTGAACTCCTCGGTGGGTGGAGCCAACCGCCTGGCCCACCCCCTGGTGTGGACACCAGCTCCTGGAGGAAGGCAACAAGGATTTCTGCTTGACCTAGTGTGTACCTGCAGGGAATGTGGGGTGCGTGTGGTGTTGTGACCTGTGACCCCTGGCGTCACAATAGCAGGTCAGGGCGGCTCAGGATTTTGTTCTGCACCTGAATTTGCATTTCATAATTGATTCATTGTGATTTAAAGAGTTTGGCTTGGTTCAGACGACCATACTTGTGGTCTGACTGAAACCAGACAAATCATCGGATCACACTCTGAATAATGTTATTTTACTCATTCCATTGTCTTGGGCTGAGTCTGTCTGAGGAAAAGATTGCAGCATATCTGAGTTGCCTCTGTAAATTGGATCGCAGTCAGTCATGTAAGTCAATGGGTCCATGGATAAAAATTGGACCGCGCTGGATGTAGCGTCACAGGAATGGGGCTACAAAATAGTTTCTAGGTGGTATCACTGCCCCTCCAGAATTCATTCCGTGTTCCCATCTGTCTCTGAAGAATGCTGGAGATGCTCAAACGATAGAGGCTCATACATCCACATGTGGTGGTCTTGTCCTCTCATACAATATTTTTGGCTAGACGTGTTTGCCCTTCTGAATAAAGTGTCATCCACTAGGTTTGAGCCGACGCCGGAACTGGCTCTTCTATCCTTAAGCAATATCTTGATCGCCAACTTCAAGAGAAGCCTGTTAAGGCATTTTTTGACAGGGGCAAGGAGATTAATCCCAAGGTACTGGAGGCAGACCAAAGTGCCCTCGCGGGCTGAACTGGTGGCCGAGATGAATCAGATCTATAGGATGGAGGAGCTGGTCGGCCAGGCGTCTGACTCGGGGGAGCGAGTGTTCAGGCTGTGGGCGCCGTGGATAATGTATAGAGAGACACCAGACCTGGTACTATGGCTTCAAGCTTCAGTTGGGGGCGTGAGACCTCTGTGATTGTCCATTCCACATAACAAAAGTGCCGGGGGCTGCACACGACCCAGACGAGACATCTTCTTCGTCCTTCTTTTCCCTCTCCCCCTACATTTCCTCTTTTCTCATCTTTCTTTCCTCTTTGTACATTTTATGTTATGTTTACATTGTTAGAAAGGATTGTCATCTCAGGGACTTTGTGCATCTACGTTGCCTCCCGTTTGTAAACGAGGCTGCATACATTTTTGTATGGGGGTCGGATTGTTGGTCACCCAGTGGGCATCATCTCCAAAGCAAAACTATTACATGGGTGATGATGGTCTGACCTGAAGTGTGTAATGAAAAGAATTATTATGCAAGTAGAAAAGTGTTGTATTACTTATTACCTCCACGATTTGAGTTATTCTACTGTATATCATATGTTGCCTATCCTATAACTTGTAAATATGTTCTTTATTCGAATAAAATCTGATTTACACAAAAAATTGGACCGCACTCAGATGACATCCGTGTGCAGTCCGATTTTCATCAACTGGCAGAATGGAGATGAAGAATTTTTTATTTTTTTTTAAATCTTCCTTACATCTGAGAAAATTGAATCAAACTGTTCACATTCTGATCAAACTTTGATCAGAGTGTAATCCGCATAATTGATCAGAATTTCTCAGATGAGTAAACAAAACCAGTTGCCTGTACCTAGCCTTTTTGGAATGAGGCTGTCAAACACAGGCAATGCACAAGGATTAGGTGGCATATCAAAAGAACTGAAATAATAGATTAAGTAGAGGAGTGGAATACTTTTATTTATTGTTTAGATTATAGAATAAATCTGTTACGCCACTAATGTAAAATGATTCAATTTAACCCCTTAACGACCGTTGTTCAGGGTACTTTTTTCTTAGCACCTTTAAAAGCGGCGCTGAGGAATAAGTCAATAGCACAGAGCGTGGAAATCAATCCTGCGTGTGTGTCAGATGTACATAACAGCTGACACCCATGGGCATTGGCCCCGACCAGTTTTGGAACCGATCGGGGCTGATGGTTAAAGGGAACCTGTACAATAGCAGGGAGTAAAACTTAACTTTTACTATTATCAATTAAAAGAATAATAAAGTGCAATGCAAAATACATACAAGGTGCCAAGAATTCAAAAATGGAATAATCTCACCCGATCTTTCTCCACAGGCAAGGATAAACACCAATCAGATAAGAGAGGACACATGGGCTGGAAACACCGGGGTCAATCATCAGGTTATCATGTAAAAAAAACCCCTGTCTTGCCCTGTGAATAAGCTTCCGCCCTGACAAGGGCAGCACCTTAGTCAGCTGTCTGCGCCGCAACCTCATCAAAAAGAAACGCCCTTTTTGATGAGGTTTGGGGGGAAACAGCTCACAAGGGTGCTGGCTGCCCTTGTCAGGGCGGAAGCTTATTCACGGGGCACGACAGGGTTTTTTTACATGACAACCTGATGATTGACCCCGGTGTTTCCAGCCCGTGTGTCCTCTCTTATCTAATTGCTACGCGCTACGATATCATTAATGTTTTATCGTCGGGGTCACGTCGTTAGTGACGCACATCCGGCGTCATTAACGATATCACAGTGTGTGACACTTTTGTGCGACCTAAAACAATCGCAAAAGCGGCCAAAATCATTTGCCGTGGAGAGGTCGTCCTAAAACCAAAAATCGTTTAACGCTCATTAGCGATGTTGTTCCTCATTCCTGCGGCAGCACACATCGCTGTGTGTGACACCGCAGGAGCGAGGAACATCTCCTTACCTGCGTCTGTCGCGGGCGGAGGAGGGGACGCTGCGCTCACCCACTGCCCAGGTCCGGCTGTTGCTGCTGCTCGGTGGTGGCTCGAGTGGTGGGCCAGATCCCGGGGACTCGAGCGGCGTTCCTCGCCCGTTTGTGAAAAGGTGTTGCGGCAGTGGCGGGCCTGGGCTGTTACGAGGGGGACCCGGGGAAGCGTGCCAAGATGGGAAATGGACTGCTTCCGCCGGTCAAGGTCCACTGTGCGGTGTAAGGGACCGCCGCTATGGTGGGTGAAGAGTGAGCGGGTTGCTGCTAGCGATCGTCTGGAATGTCACAGACGATCTATGTACACCGATCTGCCCTAACCCGTGAGGGTTGTATGGCACAGATCTCACGTCTCGGTGTACCTGTTGCACGGGGAAGCACAGAGGTGCCCACGCACGTGTGCCAGTGGAAGTCACGAGAATATGGCACGAGGGTAGCACAGAGGTGCCCACGCACGTGTGCTTTCAATAAGCAGGTGAGTCCAATGGAGACTTGAGGAGCTCACCTGGAACAGGAACACGGCCTGTTGACGGGGGTACTGCCGGAGCAGCAAGGCAGGAACACGGCCTGCAAACGAGGTACTGCCGGAGCAGCAAGGGCCAAGCCCACAAGAGACAGTAATGCCTGAGCAGTGGCATGGCAGCACGCTGCCAGACATCCAAACATAGAAGGACGGTCGCACGCCGCCATGATGGCAGGGGGAGCTTTTAAGGAGGTGCAGCTCCACCCGAGGGCGGGCGCGAGGCGGAGATGACGGACTTGACCCAATCAGGGTCCACGACGTCCCAGCCTGGCCAGTCAGGATTGACCACGTCACCAGCCTTGTCATCAAGCCGTGTGACGTCAGTGAGCGAATCAGGACCCACCACGCATTGCACAAGCTCACCCTCCTGCCTCTGGGAAATAGAGGCGGGATCCTCGGTCTCACAATGTGCAGAGATAACGGGAATCTCACTGCTTCCCTGAGCAGTAAACCTCTGCACATTGCGCAGCCTCGCAGACCTTCGGGGCCGCTGAGCAGGAGAGTCCGCGGCAGGCCAGGAATGGGAGACTGCTTCACTCCTTGCAACAGGAGAACCACCAGGTGTCACCCTTCTGCTGCCTCTCTGAGAAGGTATCTCCTGCACACTGCGCAGTCTGGCAGACCTTCGGCGCTGCTGAGCAGGAGTGCTCGTGGCAGGCAAGGAATGGGAGACTGCCTCAGTCCTTGCCCCAGGAGAGCCACGAGATGTAACACTGGGCCATCTCTTTCCTCCAGGCCCATCCTCCAAATCAGCCTCTCCGGAGGGGGTAACGGTTTCAAGCCAACATTTTTATTTTATTTACATACCACAAGTTCGTGGTTGCCCTGCTAGTTCTCGGGCTTGTCCGTAGCAGTTTCTACGCAAGGTTGCAAAAAGTCCCCACGGGGACAACAGTGCTTCGTAGCCAACGGGCTACCACAAACAAAACTGTAGGGTCCCAATGGAGACTTGCCGTAGGGTCCCAACGGGGACTGTCAGCTGGGTCCCAGGGGCCCTCCACAACACCTGGCTCCGGTACAGCTTCCTCCTGCAGCTTTCCCACAATCCACCATTGAACAGCACGAGCCCCCAACGCCACCCTCACACAGGGGTGACACTGTCCCACAGGACTCCATTTTCAGCTGCCGATGATGCGGGTACGACTGCTCCTCCAACCGGACTCCTTAGCCTTGAGGGCCGTCTGGAACGTCAGCAGAGTCCCAATGGGGACCGACAGCAAGGTAACCGGGAACCGCTACCATGCTTTAACTTTTCTTACTTCAAGGCCGGCCATTTGCAGGGCACTGACCTGCAAAATGCCCCCACTGCCGGCAGTACCTGCAGCGTGCCATCCACGTGTCTCCGAAGGCGCGAATGACGAGCGGGGCCTCACCTTCCGATAGGGACTCCGTATCTTCCCCCGAGCTACTTCCATCTGTCGTCTCCTGTCCCGAGCTGGCGCCCCTGGGTCTTATGCGCCGGCCGCCACTCCTGTCACGGTCGGGCGGACTGCCGGGGCAGACATCCTCCCTGCGGCAGGCGGGCCGCTATCGGCTGCCGCGCGGGGAATTACTGCCGCATTCTTGGGGCCTGCGGCTCTGGCGACCGGAGTAGGGGCTGCAGCCATCTCACCTTCCTCTGCCCCCGCGGGCGCCACCGCTCCATCAGTCGGCGCGGGGCTAGCATCAAACTTGGGAGCCGACATCTTCCATCCCGTTCCTGCAGCCTCAGCTACCCTCGGCCAGGCGCCATCCGTCCCCCTTAGTCTTTTACCGACTCCTCCTCTACAGGAGCTGGGTTTTGGCCTTCGCGCCTCCACTGCTTGAGGAGAAGCTCGAGCGGGAATTTTTCGCGCCCAAGATGGCGGCTTCTCCAAATTTTCGGCCGGACACCTCCGGCGGTCACAAGGCGCACCTCTACCAGACGGCAGAGCGGTAACATCCTGTTCGTGACGCCAAGTTGTCACGGGCGGAGGAGGGGACGCTGCGCTCACCCACTGCTCGGGTCCGGCTGCTGCTGCTCGGTGGTGGCTCGAGCGGTGGGCCGGATCCCGGGGACTCGAGCGGCGTTCCTCGCCCGTGAGTGAAAAGGGGTTTGGTTTTGGGGATTTATTGTCCGTGACGCCACCCACGGTTGTGGTGAGATTGGTGACACCACCGCTGCTCTGGACGGGGATCCCGGGAGCGATGACAGGGAGCAGCTTGGATGTTGGTTCTCCCCTCCGTGGGTAGGGGGTTGGTTGTCCCGGGGCCCGGTGATGGGGTAGGGATGTATGGCAGGCGGGTTACGGGGCCTGGTGAGGTGCAGGGTCGCGGGGGCAGCGCTGTGCCGCACGGCACGGTGGTACTCACTCAGCCAATCATGAACACAGAACAAACAAACGGCTGGATGGACGGGTCCCACAGACGGCTGCGGTGTTTCTCCTCCCAGCAGGTGGATGGTGACTGCCTTTCCCTGCACCTGTGTAGTGTAGACGGTTCCAATGGGTTCCCACCGGTAACCCGCTCCCCAGCTTGTATATGTGCTGAAGGAGCCCCTTTTGCCAGCAGGCTCTGGCCCTGGGAACTGTAGCCTTGGTGGTGACTGTGTTTCCCTCTAACGGTTGGACTGTTGCCTTCTATCGGGACTTGGCTGCTGGGAAACCCCGGAGGTTCCCTTCGCTAACGGATTTGACAATTTCAGCGGCGACTCCTAGCCTTGTCGTGGTCCGTAAGCCCTGCCGGTGGGTGCTGGCTTCTCTTTGCGTACCGGTCCGGTACCGCCGGGCCACCGCCCGTCCACGGTCTTTACGGCTAGCTCCAATAGGCCTCTCCTGCAGACGGTCACCACTGTCTGCCAACCTTGCTGTTCCGTCCGGGCCACACACCCGGACCAACTTCAGACTGCTCTTTTACCACCTCACTTCTCCACTTCCAAACTAATCTCTCTCCAAAACTAAACTACTCTGCTCTCTTTTCCCGCCTCCAGGACTGTGAACTCCTCGGTGGGCGGAACCAACCCCCTGGCCCACCCCCTGGTGTGAACATCAGCCCCTGGAGGGAGGCAACAAGGATTTCTGTTTGACTTAGGTGTGCCTGACCGGGGTGTGGGGTGTGTTGGTGTAGTACCTGTGACGTTCTGGCTTGTCCAGGGCGCCACACGTCCACCGCCTATGCGGAAGGAAGAAGGTGGGCGGGATTTTTACGTCCCGCTCATCTCCGCCCCTCCGCTTCTATTGGACGCCTGCTGTGTGACATCGCTGTGACGCCGCACGACCCGCCCCCTTTGAAAGGAGGTGGATCGCCGGCCAGAGCGACGTCGCAGAGCAGGTAAGTCTGTGTGACGGGGGTGCGCGATTTTGTGCGTGATGGGCAGCGATATGCCCGTGTTGAACAAAAGATGGGGGCGGGTACGCATGCTAGCGATATTGGCAATGATATCGTAGCGAGTAAAGCCCGCTTAAGGACTCACTAAAAGAAACACCGGCTTTGGCCTCCGAACTATCCGAGATTGGCTGGAGCCCATGATAGTGGAGTCCAGCAGTCCAAAGGTGGTGACATCTCAGTGAGTAAATAAATTTGATTGCAAACCCTGTGTCGTTCGCTTCTTCCTGCGCCTTAGCTGCACCGCAGCAAATGACTACTACTCCCAACCTCTCTGGGGCCTGAGCTCTACCTGTAGAGAGCTGTACCAACCTAGCTGCAATACCATCTGCCCCAGAGGAAATCTCCCGCAGTGGCGGCTCCTATATTAGCCGCATACCACAGGTGGCATCATGAATACAAACTCTCTCCCCTATAAATACACCCTATTGCCCCCTTTTATTGACATTGCCGGGGTCACGGAACTGGGCCTGGCCGTTGTGACATCCTAAACCTACACCAGCCTGGTGACGAGTAATTCCCCCAAGACCCCGTGGACGCGTCTAGTGCACTTAACAATTTATGGGGTGCAGGTCTACAGAAGCAGAAGCTAGGCACAATGTATGAGGGCACTACAATTTATGGGGACACAATGTATGAGCAGTAAACTTTCATATTGTGATGCGGTGTTTGGCTTTGCACTCGCTGGGTGTCATCTCGGCGTTGGACTCTATTCACACCGCAGAGTTTGACAAGCAACCTGTGGTCTCTTAGTTGCTCAGCCTGACTTGGGCAGGTGTTAATTCCTGCTGGCTTTGTGATCTGCTGCTAGGAGCTCAGACTGCTATGATCGCTCACAGCCGCCTTCACTCTTCATAAGGTACTGTATCCGGTTGGTCCTCGCCAAATATAGCTCAGTGTTGCTTCAGGGATACCGGTCCTTATTGTAGTGATCCCGAGGCTGGTGATCTTTTGTGTGCTTTCCTGTGTGATGTGGAAATATCCTTGTTAGTAGTTTATTTCCTTTCTGTGTTTTTTTTTCTTCCTGGGCATGCATTGTCTCTCCCTTGTGTCTGATTGCAGTGTGCATGTGTTTTGTTTTTTCCCCTTTCTGTGGTATTTGTGGGGTTTGCTTCTCCGCTCCCGGCCCTCTCCTGGGGTAGGGGAGAAGGGGGTGTTAGATCAGGATTTCGACAGGAGTTAGGGTCACACTGGCAGTCCAGACCTAGCTACCATAAAGCTTACCTCTGGGATAAGGGACAGCGCAGGGTCTCCAGTCTGAGGGCCAGGTTAGAGGTCCCTGCCCCAGTTACCCCGACATTCCCGTGACACATATTTGTAATTCTCCAGAAAAAGAGTGTGGTGTGGATGCTACAAAATAGTCACTGTAGCCATAGATAGATTATTTGAGAGGTAAAATTTCTACAATGGGGTCACTCTTTGGGTTTTTCCACTGTTCAGGCACCTTAGGGGCTCTACAAACAATGACCTCAAACCATTTTAGTAAAATCTGTACTCCAAAAACCAAATAGCACGCCTTCCTGCTCAGCTCTGCCATGTGGCCAAGCAGTTGTTTCTGATGACATATTGGACATCACTGTGTTCGGGAGAAATTGTGCAGTAAATTGTGGGGTCCATTTTCACCTTTTAACCCTTGTGTAACTGACAAATGTGCAGCTAATAATATAAATACCAATTTATTGCTATAATTTTATATTTCCACATCTCAATGTTATATAATTCTGTGAGGCAGCTGGGAGTTCAAAATACTCACTACACCCCTAGATTAATTCCTTACGCAGTGAAATTTCCACTATGGGGTCACTTGTGGGGGTTTCTGCTGATCTGGCACCTCAGGGGCTCGGCTAGTGGAGGCCACAATCTATTGAAACAGAATCTGCATTCTAAATACCAAGTCGCGCTTCTTCCAATCTGATCCTGTCATGGGTGTGTCAAGGCTGACAGACAGTCAGTGGTGTCCGGCTATAGAAGGTCACAGCATTTGGCTATGAAACTGCTCCCTAACCTTCTATTCCTGCTTGGTGTATATGGTATCTTATGTATCTCCTCTGCTTGGTTTTCATCCCTTTGCCTTTTGGACCCTGTGGAGTTTCTCACCCTTTCAGCTGTTTTTTTTTTATCAGCACTTCCCTTTGTGTCTTTAAATTCTCTCATTCCCTTCCTATCTGTGCTGGTGATAGCTTTAACTCCCTACAGATCCTGAGTACAAGCAGTCAGCTTGCATGCATCTGGAGTAACTTTGTTTGCAGTCCGTCTCCCTGAATCTTTTTGGAGATAAATTATTTGTTATTTTGCCTTATCCTTGTGTGTCTTTTAGCTCTTAGTGGGGTTGACGAAGAGCTTATCCCATCCATTCCCTTCCTAGGGCCCAGATCAGGGTCGGCCTAGGGCCAGGTCTCCTGCCTGGCGCATAGGTGCGGAACCTATTTAGGGTGGTGAGGGAAGCCAGGGCCCAGCAGTAGGTTTGGTCATGGGTCACCATCTCTCCCTTCCCTAGACATAGGGTTTCCCTTCCCTTTTGCTGTTCGCTGGGTACTTCCATGTACCTAACATGACAGCCGTGTACTCAAATAGTAGTGTATAGACACATATGGGGTACTGTCACGTTCAGTAAAAATTACATAACAATTGTCCTTTCCACTTTCTCCTGTTACTCTTTGTGTGATTTTAAATTTTGAGGCTGAAGTAAGATTTAGCTGAAAAACCGTACAATTTTTGTTTTAATGGCCCAATCTAATACAATTTTGTGTAATTTGTTGGATTAAAAATACTCCCCAAACCAATAGATTAATTGATTATAGGACTTAGTTTGCCAAATGGGGTCACATGTGGGTGTTTCAACATTTTTGGCACCTCAGGGGCTCTGCAAATGCAACACGTTGTCCAAATTTGCGTTCCAAAAATCAGATAGCGTTGTTTGCTTTCCGAGTCCTGTCATGTGCTCAAATATTAGTTTTTGACCATGTATAAGATATCACTGTGTTCAGGAGATACTGCGTAACAAATTATCCTTGTTCTCCTATTATCCATTGCCAAAATTACAAATCTTGGGCTAAAATAACATGATACTTGAAAAAACTTTACCATCATTTTAATATGTGCATTTTAAAATGTTCTGAGAAGCACCTGTGCGTTCAAAATGCTCACTATACCCCAACATAAATTTCTTGATGGATCTAGTTTCCAAAAGGGGGTCACTTGTGGGGGTTTCTGATTTTTAGGTACTTTAGAGGCCCTGCAAATGTAAAATGGTGTCCACAATCTATTTCAGCCAAATTAGCTTTCCAAAATTCCAATATTGCTCCTTCTGTTCTGAGCCCTCTCGTTTGTCCAAACAGAACTTTTTGACTACATATAGGGTATTGCTGTGCTTATAAGAAAGTGATTAACAAACTGTGGGGTCCACTTTTTGGTGTGAAATTCGATGATAGAAAAACATTTTTGTGAAAAAAAAATTAAAATGATCAAATATGACGACCTAATGGTATCAAATTCTGTAAAGTACATGTGGGTTCAAAATATTCTTGAGAAGTCTAGTTTCCAAAATGGGGTCACTTGAGGGGGTAGATTTCAGCTGTTTAAGTACCCTAGGGGCCCTGCAAATGTGACATGGTGCCCGCAATCTTTCAGCCAAATTTGTGTTCCAAAATTCAAATGGCGCTCCTTCCCTTCCGAGCCCTGTCGTTTGTCCAAACAGAGGTTTCTGACCCCATGTGGGCATCAGAAGAAACTGAGTAACAAATTTTGGGGTCCTGTCATGCTACCTCTAGTAAAATTGAATAAATTGGGGCTAAAGCAACATTTTATTATTATATGTAATTTTTTTTTTCATTCCACTTTGCATTCATTTCTGTGAAGCACCAGATGTCTTAATAAACGTCTTGGATGTGGTTTTGAGTACACAGGGGCACAGTTTTTGGAATGGTGTCACTTTTGGGTATTTTCTGTCACATAGGACTCTCAAAGTCACTTCAAATGTAATGTGGCTCTCACAGTAACACTGCATTGCCCTGATCAGCACAAATGATTGGACTTTACAGTCATAAAGTCCCCTAGGGGGGTCTAGTAAAATAAAAAAAAATTAAAAAAAAAAGTTTAAAAAAAAATATGAAAAAAATGTAAAAAAACTAAAAGTTCAAATCACCCCCCTTTTGCCCCACTGAAAATAAAACAATAAAAAAATACACATATTTGGTATTGCGTCTTCAGAAATGCCCAATCTATTAAAATATAAAATCAATTAATCTGATCGGTACACGGTGTGGTAGTAAAAAAAAAAATTCCAAATGCCAAAATTAAGTTTTTTGGTTGCTTCAACATTGCATTAAAATGCAATAACAGGCAATCAAAACATTGCATCTACGCAAAAATGGTAAAATTAAAAATGCTAGCTCAAGATACAAAAAAATAAGCCATCTGTTAGGACCAGGAGGACGGGTAGGCCCAGGAGGTGGATCCACTGGACTGAGCACCCCACCGAGGGCAAGGTGGCCGGTAGATGGAGCACTACGGGTAACAGGACAGTCCGTTCAGAGGAGTGGAGTGAAGAAGTCCCTGGGACCACGGAGTCTCTGAAGGTAGTCCGGGTGACGGAGCTCAGGTTCGGAGGCCGAGATGATGTCAGGCAGAGTCTGGAACCAGCTGAGCGAGGAGGTCGGTCACCACACGGATCCAGGGATCGGAGATGGTAAGGACTGACGAGATGGCGGACAGTCACCGTTTGGGGTTCTGGAAGCGTCAGGACCGGTTGGCGAGACAGGAGCAACTCTACAAGAGAGATAGGTACGTACGGGACAAAGCACAGGGAGACCTGACTCCTAGCTTAGCAAACACGAAGAACAGGCCCCGCCCACTTGGAAAGGATCCCCCTATATACCCTGTACCTGAATCTTCAATATCCTGTTGGAGGACGCTGGCCCTTTAAGAGAGGGTGAATGACCGCGCGCGCGCCCTAATGCGCATGCGCGAGGCCCGGGTGCCAGAAGCCAGAGCAGGAAGCGGTGCACAGGACGCAGGAGTGCCGGGCTGGCTCAGCATCGCAGACGGGCGCCGGGAGCGGGGACCGGGTTGCCTGGAGGACGCAGGTGAGGGAGCATGGAGGCTGTGGAGCGGGGGACCGGGGAGTGTGGCACGGGAGCGGGGAAGCATGGCAGGGGAGCCGGGAACCATGGCAGGGGAGCCGGGAAGCGTGGCCGGGGAGCATGGCACGGGAGCTGGGGAGCGTGACACCATCACTGAGCCCTAGATCCCAAAAAATGAGAATGCTACGGGGCTGGGAAAATAACAATAAAAGCGCTATTTTTTGGGGGGGGGAAACGTCAGAATTTTTTTTCACCTCTTAGATAAAAGTAAAAGTATAGATGCTTAGTATCTACAAACTCGTACCGACGTGAATCATCATACTGACATGTCAGTTTTACCATATAGTTAACAGGGTGAATAAAATACCCCCCACACAATTCTGCAATTGCACTTTTTTTTGCAATTTCACCTAACTTGGATTATTTTTCCCATTTTCCAATACACTATTTGGTAAAGCTAATGATTTAATTCAAAAGTACAACTTGTCCCTGATATGGCAATATTGACGGAAAAATAAAAAAGTCATGACTCTTGGAATAAGGGGAGAAAAAAAAGAAAAATAGCCGTGGGATGAAGGGGTTAAGGGCATAAAAATTCAAAATTTGAAAATTGTAAAATTTTCATCAAATTTTTCCACAAATAAACGCAAAAAATATCGTCCTAAATTTACCACTATCAGGAAGTACTATATATCATGAAAAGACCATCTCAGAATCACTGGGACAAGTTGAAGCATTCCAGAGTTATAACTTGTCAAAGTGACACTGGTCAGAATTGGAAAAAATGTCCGGGTCATGAAGGTCAAAGCAGGCTGGGTGGTAAAGGGGTTAATATTACATGTATGTTATGTGGCGCCCCTGACCTGGTCAGGCACCACTGAGTACTGCACCCATGCTGGGGACAGTACAACACAGGTAATCCAGAAGGCTGACCGAGGTGTGACTATACAGGCGCATAGTGATCAGGTCTCACACATGTACCTTTGGGAGGACCCCTGGGGATCCCAGGAGGGGGCGAAGCCGGTGCGAAGCCTCCATCTCCACTCAAGGGGTGTGGTAGAGAGCCTGGTTGCTAGGTGACGTAGGCAAGAACAGGAGAGGAGGGAACAGTGAGTCAGTTTAGTGTGCAGCTCGGGGGGGAGCAGAAGCAGACCCTGGAGCTGTTGCAGTCTAACAGCGTCCGCGCAGTGACTACCGACGGGGGAGAACGGTCACCTAGTAGTGCTACCCGAAATCCACACACAGCTAAAGAGAGAGCAACGGAGTGGGAAGTAAGGAGACTGCCAGGGAGTTACCAGGCCCAAACGGGTAGCAGGTCCCAGTGCGGAGATAGATCCAGCTTTCTTCTGCCAAACCTGCTTGAGGGGGCACTTCACACCCCCAAGACCACACTACAGAGTCCGCAGCCACGTAGCCACAGTTAGGGCCCATAGTTCACAGGAGGCAAGCTGCCGGAGTGTCCTGGTCCAGGCTACAAGCAAACGGGCCAAAACGAAGGGGAGAGAGGCACCAGCAACTTCCCTGGGTGACCCCCGTAGGGACTAAAAGTCGGGGTTACCCCAAAACGTAAAGGGCTAAGGAAGGCGAGTCGGTAGCCACCCTCATCAGTCAGCCTGAAGGATACCTGGTTCCAGCCTGGTTCATCCCAGCTACGCCCGGGTTACTCACCCTGCCATCAACAGTGAGTAAAACCCCTGAAAGACATTCTGCTTGTGTTGAGTTATTCTGCGCCTTGTGGTTCCACACACTTACACAGGGCCCTGGGGCTTGCCTCACTCTCAGGAGGCTATTACAACTGACTGCACCCACCATCAGCCCCAGGCATCCCTTAATCTGCAGTGGCGGTCCCCACTGACCGCAATTCTGAGAGTGGCGTCACGACAATCCTAAATAGAAGATCTCCTACCTGTGACAAGACCCAGCTGCGTGGAGTCCCTGAAGGTAATGCACCGACACAATACTGCTGGGGCTTCACATCTGGCGTCACGAACAGGATAAGGACTAGACCTGTTCAGACAGGTGACCATGTGCCTGGGCGGTCCGCTTGAAAAATTGGAAGCGCCGCCATATTGCCACCATGAAAAGCGCGCTGAAAAACAACAGCAGCCCGCGCTGGGAGAAGTTACCGCCCACGAAGAGGTGTGGCTACCCAGAGATCCCCTGCAGAGTCCTGACCTCGCAAGTGATGAGAGCGGAGGCGTTCAGAGACGTCGGGACAGAAAGGGAGCCAGAAGCCTGCTACTAGAAGAAGGAGACGCAGAGGAAATGGCGTCTGGACGCAGAGACCCAGAGCCAGGCTCCGCTGCCTGGTGGTATCGGGAACTTGCCCAGTTCTGCGACCGACTGGAGGCCAGGGTCGTAGAGCAGATCAGAGAGGGACGCACGGAGCTTCTGGAGATGGCTGCAGCGGTTCAGGCCTATGAGAGGGGAACCGCACGACGAGTGCCAGACCGAGCGGCGACGACTCAGACCCCGATGGTGCCACTGATGGGTGAGTCCAGTGTTGCCCTTGCCAGCGCGAGTGCCCCGACCCCTGCTGCCACGGCCGCGGTCCCTGAAGAGGCGCCCGGCATGGCGACGCTGAACCAGGCCGCAGCCACGCCAGGTGCGGCCCGCCAAGTCCAGGCCGCAGAAGCGCCCAGCCTGGCCCGCCAAGATCCCTCCGCAGCCGCGACCCTCCTCCACGCCACAGGTGTGACGCTGACCCAGGCCGCCGCCATGCTAGGTCCGGCCCGCCAAGCCCAGATCGCTGCAGCGACGTCCAGCCCAGCCTGCACAGATCCCATCGCAGCTGCGACGCCAATCCAGGCCGCCGCAGCGATGCCCTGCCCGGCCCGCCAAGAACCGGCCACAGTAGCGATGCCCGCTAAGACTCCAGCTGCGACCCTGATTGAGGCTGCAACAGCGACGCTGATCCAGGCCGCCGCCATGCCAGGCGCGGCCCGCCAAGACCAGGCCGCCGCCATGCAGGGCACGGCCTACAAAGACAAGACTGCGCAATCATTTACCCCGGCCTGCAAGGCCAGAGCAGACACCGCTCCCCAGTCCAAGGAAGTCCCTGCTAGGAAGTCCCTGCTGGGAGAGGACCCCGAATACTGGAAGCTGAAGGCTGACCTAGAGGCCCAGTTCCCACAGGAGATGGTGGACCGGTATCTGCTCCCCCCGCACACCCACAGGAAGACTCCTGCAACATCCACGCCAAAGAGTCCACCGCCCTGGCCTGCTGATGAACATCCATCCCCAGCGCTGCCACCACAGGAGTGTTCAGAAGAACTAAGGGGGAGAGGAGGACAGAAGGCTGAGGAGCTGACCCCAGAGCCATCAGCAGTGGATCTATGCCCAGAGCCAGAGATGTTGCCATACTCCCGCTGGGATGAAGAGGAAGATTTGTCCAGAAACCTCACCTGGGAGCCTGCAAGCAGTGAAGTAGCAGCCCAGCAGAATCCAGCCCGCAAGACACGGCGCCGCAGCAGAACAAAGTTTTCCCCTGCACCGCAATCTCCGGATAGAAAAGATGAAGTAACAGCCAGAGACTTGGAAGAGAAACGGTCTTTAAGGAGAGCTAAATCCCAGGTCAGAGGCCCACTTTGTCGAGGAGTTGTGGAAGACTTCAGTTTGAAGAGTGGATATGGTTTCATAGTTGCACCTGGTATGAAAGAAGGCATCTTTGTGAACAGAAGGGATGTTAGAGCCCATTTGCCTAGAGGACATCCAGGAAGAAACTTACAGATGGGAGATACAGTGGAATTCACAATGCATTAAGGAGAAAGAGGATGGTATGCACTCGACGTTACGCCATGTACCAGAGATTCCTATAGAAACCCAGCTGTCTTCATACCACAAGAAAAAGAAACAGATACAGAAGAAGAGGAAAGAAAAGATAAAGAACCCATTGATGAGACCACTACAGATGATGACAGAGATGGAGAAAGCAACAGGTGCCACAGCCCTACAGGCCCAAGCCCTGGTGAGGAGGAATCTGTGTAAAGCATGTAAAGTAAGAAGTACAGCAGTTGAAAAGTTTGCAACATTAATGTTCAAGAAAAGTGCCCACATGAACTAGTGTGAGAAACCCATGAACCTTAAGGCTATGAACTGGCTATAGCCACAAACTCTCGCAGTGTACATAGTTACCCCAGAGGTACCACCACCAGAGCCAGCCTGTTTAAGGGCCTGGCTCACCTGCAACCAGGGAGCACGCCTGTTTATGGGGCCTGGCTCTCCACCACAAAGAGGGTACCTGGTCGGCACCAACTGTGGAGGCCGCCTCTACATCCTGCCAGAAGAGGCTGAAGGCGCGGCTCCACCAGGCCAGGTATACCCTGAAACCACCAGCCCATGAAAGCCGCCTCTACATCCTGCCAGAAGTGGCTGAAGGCGCGGCCAACGTGAGAGGGTTTAGGGTGGGTTAACGGACTTGTGGGTGGAGGGTGGTGATGTATGGTACCTGGTGGTTTTAAAATGTTTTACAATGTTTTAATGTTTTATGCATTTTAAAATGTTGTCTTGCAGCCCGAGGACGTGCTGGTGATAACTAAGGGGGAATGTGGCGCCCCTGACCTGGTCAGGCACCACTGAGTACTGCACCCATGCTGGGGACAGTACAACACAGGTAATCCAGAAGGCTGACCGAGGTGTGACTATACAGGCGCATAGTGATCAGGTCTCACACATGTACCTTTGGGAGGACCCCTGGGGATCCCAGGAGGGGGCGAAGCTGGTGCGAAGCCTCCATCTCCACTCAAGGGGTGTGGTAGAGAGCCTGGTTGCTAGGTGACGTAGGCAAGAACAGGAGAGGAGGGAACAGTGAGTCAGTTTAGTGTGCAGTTCGGGGGGGAGCAGAAGCAGACCCTGGAGCTGTTGCAGTCTAACAGCGTCCGCGCAGTGACTACCGACGGGGGAGAACGGTCACCTAGTAGTGCTACCCGAAATCCACACACAGCTAAAGAGAGAGCAACGGAGTGGGAAGTAAGGAGACTGCCAGGGAGTTACCAGGCCCAAACGGGTAGCAGGTCCCAGTGCGGAGATAGATCCAGCTTTCTTCTGCCAAACCTGCTTGAGGGGGCACTTCACACCCCCAAGACCACACTACAGAGTCCGCAGCCACGTAGCCACAGTTAGGGCCCATAGTTCACAGGAGGCAAGCTGCCGGAGTGTCCTGGTCCAGGCTACAAGCAAACGGGCCAAAACGAAGGGGAGAGAGGCACCAGCAACTTCCCTGGGTGACCCCCGTAGGGACTAAAAGTCGGGGTTACCCCAAAACGTAAAGGGCTAAGGAAGGCGAGTCGGTAGCCACCCTCATCAGTCAGCCTGAAGGATACCTGGTTCCAGCCTGGTTCATCCCAGCTACGCCCGGGTTACTCACCCTGCCATCAACAGTGAGTAAAACCCCTGAAAGACATTCTGCTTGTGTTGAGTTATTCTGCGCCTTGTGGTTCCACACACTTACACAGGGCCCTGGGGCTTGCCTCACTCTCAGGAGGCTATTACAACTGACTGCACCCACCATCAGCCCCAGGCATCCCTTAATCTGCAGTGGCGGTCCCCACTGACCGCAATTCTGAGAGTGGCGTCACGACAATCCTAAATAGAAGATCTCCTACCTGTGACAAGACCCAGCTGCGTGGAGTCCCTGAAGGTAATGCACCGACACAATACTGCTGGGGCTTCACAGTTACATGTCATTTACATAACATTTTGTTGAAAGAAAAAGAAAAAATATGTGACTTTTTTTATTTTGCATCAAATAATTTATCATTGGTTCATCTGCAATAATGTTTACATTAATGTGTTGACCCCAATGTTTGAACCTCTAAGCAGCTTAGTTTGGCAGGGACTGCGTATGGGAGACTGCTCTAAAACTACAGGCCCAAGCATTTGCACCCTCTTACTTTGCCTCATAAATCTCAGCTTTTCTGTCTATTTGGACAGATGAGTGGCTGAGCTTAGTGTGCCTCTGTCAGATGAGGACAAGCATAAAGCTTGCATGTTAGCACATTATCTGCCTACTCCATGTACAGCTCAGTCAGGACACAAGTGCACAATGCCTTCCAGATCGTACCTCTAAGGTCTCTTTCACACGTCCGTGAAAATCACACACGTTTTTCACGGACGTGTCAAAGGTGCGTATGGCCCTCTGTGTGCCGTGTTTATGGCACACGTGTGTTCTCCGTGTGCTATCTGTGATAACACACGGAGAACAGGAACTTTCTGCTCACCTGTCCCTGGCGTTGCTGTCCGTGGTTCTGATCTACGGTCTCCAGTCCTGCCGATTCCCCGCTGCTGCTGCTTCCGGGCCGCAAGGGAGTGAATATATGCCAAAAACGCACAAAAACGCTGCATCTTTGTGGTCACTAAAAAAGGCAACGTGTGCACATAGTGCTATTGTTGCTTATTTCTGTAAAACACCCATGGACTCAAAATCATCTATATACAGATAGATGAATTCCCAGAGGGGTGTAGTTTCCAAATTGGAGTCCCTTGGTGGTTTCTGCTCTTCTGGCACTTAGGGGCTCAGCAAATGGAGTCAAACTATTCTAGGAAACTGCACTCCAAAAGTCAAATGGCGAGCACCCAACCAACAAAGTCCCACACCCATTGCTCCTGTCAATCAAAGTTTAGTGCATTTCTGCAACTTTGATTAAAGATATTTAATAAACCAAGCAACCAATCTTTCTACAACAGGCCTGGATTCAGCATCTTAGTGTCAGTATGGTTCTTCCTTTAGTTCATATCGCAAAATCCTGGTGGTTGCTTCTCTTTAAGTAAATGGTGACTCTCAGCCACAGGCGGAGTGGCACTTCTGAGTTAGAGCATGCTGGCCTTTTAAAAAAAAAAAAAAAGTTGCGTGTGAACACGCTCTTAGAGTGCTCACAGGAGGCCTGTATGGCATGCGCAGTCCCTGGAAGCCGGCAGCAGGGACTGCAGACAGAGCAGCCATCACTGAGCGTCCAGGAGGGTGAGAGTGTCAGTGTCCCCGCCGGGGAAGAGAGGCAGGACAGTGCGAGTGTGACGCCCTGGGCAAGGCACGGGTCACAGGTCACAACACCACACGCACCCCACATTCCCTGCAGGTACATCAAGCTAACCCAAAATCCTTGTTGCCTTCCTCCAGGGGCTGATGTCCACACCAGGGGGTGGGCCAGGTGGTTGGCTCCGCCCACCGAGGAGTTCACAGCCCTGGAGGCGGGAAGAACCAGGAGTTCAAGCTAGGGGAGTAAAGGAGAAGGAAGTGGTAGAGGAGCTGGAGAGAAAGAGTAAAAAGTGAGAGTAGTAAAGCCTGAAGTTGGTCCGGGTGTGTGCCCCGGACTGTGACAGCAAGGTCAGCAGACGGCGGTGATAGTCTGCAGGGGGACTGCTTGGAGGTTGCTGGAAGGACCGCGGACGGGTGGTGACCCGGCGGTACCGGAGCAGTATACGAAGAACAGTCAGCACCAGGGCAGGGGCTTTTCGGATCCCGGCAAGGCTAGGAGTCGCCATAATTTGCCAAATCCGTCAGTGAAGGGGACGTCTGTCTCCTAACAACCAAGTCCCGATTGAAGGCAACAGTCCGACCGATAAGGGGAGACACCGCCACCGCCAAGGCACCAGTTTCCCAGGGCCAGCGCCTGCAGGCAAGAGTAGAGCTCCTTCGGCCCAGCTTGAAGCCGAGGAGTGGGTAACCGGTGGGAACCCATCGCTACCAAAGAGACTTTTCATAGGTGCAGGGAAGAGACTGTCACCGCTAACTGCAGGGAACATCAGCACCGTGAACCGTCCGAGGGACCCGTCCAACCAGCCGTTTGTTTACCGAGAACTGTGTCGTGGTTACTGGCTGAGTGAGTACCTCCGTGCCGTGCGGCACAGCGCTGTCCCTGCGCCCCTGCATCTCCACAGGCCCCATCCCCGCCTGTCCACCATCCCAATCCCATCACCGGGCCCCGGGAGCACCACAACCCCTACCCACGGAGGGGCAAATCAACAACTGGCTGCTCCATATCATCACTCCCGGGTTCCCCATACAGAGCAGCGGTGGTGTTAACAAATCACCACAACCGTGGGTGGCGTCACGGACAATAAACTATCCCAAAACACCAATTCCCCTTTTCACTCACGGGCGAGGAGCGCCGCTCGAGTCCCCGGGATCCGGCCCATCGCTCGAGCCACCGAGCAGCGGCAGGCCGCAGCAGCCGCAGCAGCAGCCGGACCCGAGCAGTGGGAGAGCGCGGCGTCCCCTCCTCCGCCCGCGACATCTTGGCGTCACGAACAGGATCTTACCGCTCTGCCGTTGGGTAGAGGTGCGCCTTGTAACCGCCGGAGGTATCCGGCCGGAAAATTTCAGAAGTCGCCATCTTTGGCGCAAAAAGTTCCCGCTCGAGCGTCTTCTCGAGTAGCAGAGGCGCGAAGGCCAAAACCCCGCCCCGAGAGAGGAGGGGCCGGAGAGAAGCTAAGGGGGACGCGATGGCGGCTGGCTGCATGTGAACGCAGCTATAAAAGCAGGGACGCCAGGACTCTGCGGACATCTTGTTCCTGGGAGAAGCCGCTAGCAACATGTGGATGCCGTCCCGCAACACCGTAGCCCCCGCGCCTGGAACCGCGGCGTGGGTGGAGATCCGGACCGCGCAGCTCTACCAATGGCTGCAGGTCAAGATGCAGCTCCTCATGGAGGAGTGGGAGACCGACATGGCGGACGTCATAGCGACCGTGCGGAGACGCGAGGAGGAAGCGGAGGAAGGGAGGGTGAGTGACCCACGCCCCGATGCCCTAGAAGGGCCGGTCATCGCGGCTGCGGGACCCGGTCCAAGCCCTCTCCCCCCGCTGCCTCCCCCGCCACCCGTCTCGGAAGCCGTGACCCCGCCATTAGGCCCGCTACCACCGCAACCGGTAGCGATACCCAGCATGCCCGCTCAGGCGGGCCGACCTGTAGCCGGAGCCCGTAGTCGACCGGAGGTGTTGCCCCGGAAGGCTCCGAAAACCGAACCGGAGGCGTCTTCCGAGAAAGTCCCCGAGCCGGAGCCGATGACCCGCTCCGTGCCGAAGGCCCAACTGCGGAAAGACCCTGTGCCCATCCCCCACACCTCGGCTGAGGTTGCGCCGGGTTGCCGATGCAAGGCAGCGTCTAAGGCCACGTCACCGCGGGACCTGTCACCCAGAGTACCAGCAGTGGGCAATGTCAAACAGGTCTTGCGGGGCCCGACCCGTGCGCCGGACCTCGCAGCAGTGCCGTACTGGGACAGGGAGCCGGTACCGTTGGGCCCGGAGATCGGTGAGAGGGAGAGGAAGAAAGCGGAGCTGGTGGCTCGTGCAATCCGGGAAAAAGAGAGTCTCCGTCAGGCAACGTTCCGTGTCCGGGGCCCACTGTACGAAGGGCAGGTGAGGCGGTTTGATGTCCGCCGGGGCTATGGGTTTATATACGAACTGAGCCTGGAGGCCGAAGTGTTTATAGCCCGGCGGGATGTGAATGCCCACCTGCCTGAGGAGCATCCCGGTCGTAACCTGATGCCGGGCGACATCGTGCAGTACACCCGGCACTGTGGGGAGAGGGGGTGGTTCACGCTGGACGCTAAGTTAAGGGGCAGCCAGGAGTCCCGTGTGAGCGCCGCGCCCCCTCCCTCAGGTGATGCCGAAGAGTATGAGTAATGGCAGCGGAGCACCGTTGCACCATCCCCGTTGGGACCACCAGTGTTTGTGTTTGAAAATGAAAGATGATAAGTAAAATGAAACCGTGAAGTTCACCTAATTCACATGTGATTGAAACCGGCCGTTGCCGGCACCGTTGTCCCCGTGGGGACTGTTTGAAAAGTTTGCATGAGGAACTGCTCATGGACAAGCCCGTGAACTTGCAGGGCAACCACAAACGTTAAGTGGCATGTAAATAAGTTGTGTTACCGTTACCGTTTCCGCAATTGCCGCCTCCGGAGAGGCAGGTTGGAGGGAGGGCCCACAGCAGAGCAGGCTGCGGCCCAGCCACCACAGGAACCGGTGGCTACCCTCTGGAGGGGAAGGACAGATCCCGCTCGGGTAACTTGTGCTGGACTGGGGTCAAGGGGTGCTGCCTGGGCTTTAGGGGCAGCATCAGGGTCAGGTTGCTTGGGTGGGAGAGAGCGGAAACCGTAACCGTACACCGTTTGAAACCGATTAAGAAATGTACCTCCCGATGTGGGATGATGTCATAATTTGTAAATATGTTACCGTTTTTTTCATATCTTTTTCAGAAAAACAAAAAGGAAAATAAAACCGGTGTTGGACGGGCAGCCCGAGGACGGTCTGCGTTTTGCTAAGGGGGAATGTGACGCCCTGGGCAAGCCAGGGGTCACAGGTCACAACACCACACGCACCCCACATTCCCTGCAGGTACTTCAAGCTAACCCAAAATCCTTGTTGCCTTCCTCCAGGGGCTGATGTCCACACCAGGGGGTGGGCCAGGCAGTTGGCTCCGCCCACCGAGGAGTTCACAGCCCTGGAGGTGGGAAGAACCAGGAGTTCAAGGTAGGGGAGTGAAGGAGAAGGAAGTGGTAGAGGAGCTGGAGAAAAAGAGTAAAAAGTGAGAGTAGTAAAGCCTGAAGTTGGTCCGGGTGTGTGCCCCGGACTGTGACAGCAAGGTCAGCAGACGGCGGTGATAGTCTGCAGGGGGACTGCTTGGAGGTTGCTGGAAGGACCGCGGACGGGTGGTGACCCGGCGGTACCGGAGCAGTGGGTAACCGGTGGGAACCCATCGCTACCAAAGAGACTTTTCATAGGTGCAGGGAAGACTGTCACCGCTAACTGCAGGGAACATCAGCACCGTGAACCGTCTGAGGGACCCGTCCAACCAGCCGTTTGTTTACAGAGAACTGTGTCGTGGTTACTGGCTGAGTGAGTACCTCCGCTGTACAGCGCTGTCCCTGCGCCCCTGCACCTCCACAGGCCCCATCCCCGCCTGTCCACCATCCCAATCCCATCACCGGGCCCCGGGAGCACCACAACCCCTACCCACGGAGGGGCAAATCAACAACTGGCTGCTCCATATCATCACTCCCGGGCTCCCCATACAGAGCAGCGGTGGTGTTAACAAATCACCACAACCGTGGGTGGCGTCACGGACAATAAACTATTCTAAAGGCTACTTTACACACTGCGATATCGGTCCCGATATCGCTAGTGTGGGTACCCGCCCCCATCTGTTGCGCGACACGGGCAAATCGCTGCCCGTGCCGCACAACATCGCCCAGACCCGTCACACATACTTACCTGCCCGGCGACGTCGCTGTGACTGGCGAACCGCCTCCTTTCTAAGGGGGCGGTCTGTGCGGCGTCACAGCGACGTCACTGAACGGCTGCCCAATAGCAGCGGAGGGGCGGAGATGAGCGAGAGTAACATCCCGCCCACCTCCTTCCTTCCTCATAGCGGCCGGGAGGCAGGTAAGGAGAGGTTCCTCGTTCCTGCGGCGTCACACATAGCGATGTGTGCTGCCGCAGGAGCGACGAACTACATCGTTACTGCTGCAGTAACGATAATCGAGAATGGACCCCCATGTCACCGATGAGCGATTTTGCACGTTTTTGCAACGATGCAAAATCGCTCATTGGTGTCACACGCAGCAACATCGCTAATGCGGCCGGATGTGCGTCACAAATTCCGTGACCCCAACGACTCCGCATTAGCGATGTCGCAGCGTGTAAAGCCCCCTTTAGGCTCCGTCGCAGCTGTAGACTGCTCCACGCAGCTGTATGCTGCTTCTCCAGCCTCCACTCCTCATTGCTCATCCATATACACTCAGCACTGCTTTCCCGGTCCCGGTCCACCGGCCGGCCTGGCCTCTGTGATTGGTTGCAGTCAGACATGAACCCAGCCTGTGTGACTGCATCTGACTCCAATCAGTCATCCTGGCTCATTCATTCTCTGGAGCTCACAGCAAGCAGTCGTGCTCTGTGGCCACTTGCTGTGACAGAGATGTAGCTGGAATCGTCGTGGGACCTCGTGTAAATTATGTCGGATCTGCAGGGGTCTGTTGGGGTTAATAAAGTGGTGAAAGATGATGGGTTCTGTATTTTATTCCAAATAATTGTTTTGGTGTCTGTGTGTATTTACTGTCACTTACTGATTAGTAACGGGGTGTCATAGACGTGCAATTACTAATCCAGGACTTAGTGGCTGCTGTGGGCTGCAATTAACTCCTTATTACCCTGATTGCCACCACACCAGGGCAATCAAGAAGAGCGAGGTAAAGGCCCTGTCACATACACAGATAAATCTTTGGCAGATCTGTGGTTGCAGTGAAATCATGGACATATTGTTCCATTTGTACACAGCCACAAACCTGGCACTGATTGTCCACAATTTCACTGCAACCACAGATCTGCCACAGATTTATCTGTGTGTGACAGGGCCTTATAGCTCCGGGATTGTCACATCTAATGAATGCAACAATACCGGGCAGCTGGAGGTTGGTATTTTTAGGCTGGCCTCTCTAGCCTGAGAATACAGCCCCAGCTGTCAGTTTTATCTTGGCTGGGTATCAAAATTGGGGGGAACTGCACGTTGGGTTTTTTTTAATTACTTATTTAACTAAGAATAATAACAAAAAATCTGCATGCGGTTCCTCTTAGGCCAGAGTCACACTTGAAAGGGACTTACATCGCATCACCCAGCATGGCCGCACAGTTTCCTGACAGGAGTGGGTCGGCTGCATGTAGTTCTATGCAGCTGCATGCTCGTGTATGGAGAGTGTCAGGCCGTGCTGGGTGATGCGATGTGGGGCTCGCGCAAGTGTAACTCCGACGGTACGCTCACAAGAACCGTATGACTTGCACAAGTCTCATATCGCATCACCTGGCATCCGCACACTTTCCGGACATGAGCGTACAACTGTATAGAAATACATGCAGCCAATCCGCTCCTGTCAGGAGAGTGTGCGGCTGCCAAGTGATGCAATGCGAGACTCACACGAGGGTGACTCCAGCCTTATCGTGTGCTCATACAAGCCGTATGACTCGCACGAGTATGACGGCATGGTTGCACACTCTTCTGCCAGGAGCGGGTCAGCTGCATGTATTTCTATACAGCTAAACACTCCTGTCAGGAGAGTGTGCGGCTCCTGGGTGATGCGATGCGAGACTCGTGCAAGTGTGTGACTTCAGCCTTATTTTGGTACACTGTCATGATAAAGATCGACAGCTGGCAACTGCAGCCTGTAACCGTGGGCTTTATCTGTGCTGGTATCAGAATACAAGGGACAATTGTTTTATGAATTAATTTATTTTTATACCATGATACTGAGCGGCAGACAGTTGCACTGCTTTCTACTTGCTGGTCGCCCTGGTGCCTGTGATTGGTTACAGTCAGCTAACACGCTGCCACTCAGGTTGGGGGCGCGTCTAACTGCAACCAATTACACGCGCCGGTGGGTGGGGAAAGCAGGGAATTTCCATGAGGGTTAATTGTCGGCTCCGGAAGGGAAAGCGGGACCTGGAAGCAGCTTGCCGCCATGACGGATCTTCAGTGCATATACCACCTACCCTCCCTATCTCCTTTTACCAACATTTTTAGTCTCCGAATTCTGATTCCCATAGACTTATATGGGTACTACTTTCTGAACCGGATCCATGTTTTTTTATTTAAATTTAGCAGGGACCCGATGGTCCTGGTTTTCTGTGAGCCAGCTCTAATCCAGAGGAGACGATCTCTCGAATCCATGAGTCATTAATTACGAAAAGCGAAACGTCCCAAAAGAGAAGATGGTCACCCACCCTGAGTGTATTCCCAAGGGAAAGCGATCCTTGATGTAGAGAAGAATCTGTTGGATCTGGAGGCTCCGCCTAGTTGGCCATGTGAATGCCAAGTCGGGACCGGTTTGAAAGATGGCCTTTTCTTCTCCTGAGAAACAGAAGGTTCTTCCTGCTGGTTGTCAAGCCTCCCAGAATAAAAATGAACGAAAGGAATAAAACAAGGAAAGCACTTGGGCTTAAATTGAAACAGAAAGGTACCCTTCTCACCTGTGGCATCCGATATGATCGGGTCTTCTAGGCTCTATATAACCGAGAACCCAGGAAAGGAAAACTGGTTATAGATTTCTTAGACGTTCATTCCATGGTTTGAGCCATAGAACCCTACGGATAGCCACAAAGTTTCCAGAGGCTGAAGCAGAACAGCTGGTGACGTCAAAGAAAGCATATAGAAGGTACTTCCCTGCATACAGTATGTGATTTGGTTAGCAAAGTCCACCAGTTCGTAAGGTGGGGCACCGGCAATAAGTAAAGATGTTAAGTACTTTGTCCAGGTTGAATCTGATTTTGAGACCACATGGCTGCAAAGCCTAGACATAGTGTTGATCTTACTGTGTCTGTCTGTTGAATCCTTGAGAGCTGCTCTGGCAGTGTTGATGGATAATCAGTACTCTTGGGAATCCATGGTTGGAGATTCGGTTCAGTTTTTGAGAGGATCAGAGGAAAATTGGGTATAGGATGTCCATACAACTTCGTCTCTTAAACAGTTTATCATTCTTTGGACAGGACGTCAAATTCCTTGTGGTTGGAGAAGAGACTGTGAGTATGCTTGACCTACTTAAAGGGCACGACTCACCAGTAGGTGGAGGAGCTGCCTCTTTGATGTTCAAAGTCTGGTTGATGGCTTGGACCAGGCTGTCTACCATATCTCGCATTTTGAAGTCTAGTTAGAATCGGGATCAGAGTCTGATTTAGACCATTGATCCGATTAATGGACCATGCATGATTCAGATGAGATAGAACGAGAGGCAGGCGGTATCTGAGAGGAGGTGCAGTAAGGTGCTAGAAGAGGAGCTTGAGTGGGTTCACAATCTGGACTTCTTGCACGATCTGCAATATTGGAGCCAAAAATCTGGTATCTGAATCACCCGGAAGAAAACCAATGTACAAGGGACGGAATAAGAAAGATGGGGGCATTGAAGAAGTGCTGGAATACATAGTGGGTAGAAGTCCATTGGTAATGGGACTAGAGGATGGTGCGGTGGAGATCTTGGGTGGAACGTCTCCTACAATGGCACTTATAAACAAGACCTGGGATAGGCTGAAAAGGGTGAGAGGGGTGACCCAGTTAACTAAGTTTGCACCTATCTGGGATAACAGTAATCTCCCGGAGATTCAGAAAATGGGGAATATTGAGGAGTGGAGACGTAGGGGTGTAATATACATGCATCAGATACTGGACGGGGGAATTTTGAAATCGTTCCCACAGTTACAGAGAGAGTTTCAGTTACCGGCGTCTGGCTGGCTCCACTACAGTCAATTAAAACATGCGATTGCAGCCCAAGCGGCTAAACAAAGTGTGGACATACAGACTGACCTGGTACTGGAGTATGTGTGTAAGGGGGGAAGAAGCACTAAAGGGATCATTTCTGATACGTATAAAGATATATTACATACCTTTCTTTTAGACTACCCAATTAAAACTAAATCTAAATGGGAGGAGGAAGTTGGGCTGATAACGGAGGAGGTGTGGGAGAGTATCTTAGAGTATGTCCCTAAACTTTCCATGAGCGAACCGGCCAGACTATCTCACCTATACGTGATTCACCGGGTATATAGGTCTCCCTTACTGATGTTTAAAATGGGGTTGAAAAGGAATTTGCAGTGTCCAAGGTGTCAGGGATCTGACGCAGGTATTTTTCATATGATATGGTCTTGTCCAAGACTGGTCTCCTTTTGGACTAAGGTTATCCACAAGATAGGAAGAACATATGGGTGTGTCCTTCCCAGGGAACCATTGCTATGCATATTGGGATATGTTGAGGAGCTTGGGGTGGAAAATACTATGAAAATTGCCATTGCTAGGCTGCTGTATGCGGCAAGAAAGCTGATCGCCAGGTCCTGGATTAAAAAAGACCCCCCGACCAGGGGAGAGTATATTAAAAGGGTGAAATGTATTCTTCAGCTGGAACAGGGAGTGTATGAAAGAAGGGGGAATGTTAAAATCTTTTAGTAGCTATGGTCTCCTTGGCTGCAATGTGAATAGGACGAGTGATGGACCAGTAAACTGGTCTGGGACCGGGATAGCCGTCGGAGACCTCTGATGTGTGTGTTTTGTTTTATTTGTGTTACTAGTAGTTCCTCCTGCACGTCGGGATGAACGGGATGGTTGCTATACTGCAGTTGGAGGGTATTCTAAGTGTGTACTAAATGGGATGTAGTATCGGGGAGAAGTGTTGCTGCCAGGGTGGGGGAGGGGGGCGGGAGGGGGAGTTAAAGGGGTAATAGATGTGATAAACTTAATTTGGATGCCGATTTGTTATTCTGTTGTATGTATTCTGTTTTAATAAAAAAGTATCTGATTTAAAAAAAAAAAAAAAGGGACGGAATAAGATGAGAGCAGACGGTAAATGACCAAAACCAGAGACTGGGCAACCTTGGTTAAATCAAATACCAACTGGAAGAGAGCCATGGCCCACTTGAAGGGAGGGGGCACGCTCTCGTCATGGGTAATAGTGGGCTTCTGGGAGGTGTGAGGCTGCGAGTTGGCACAATCTTAGAAGAGGACTGTAGGTTGACCTGAAGGGAATTTTCCTTTGCAGATAAAGCAAGCGTAGGGCAAATTTGGTCCTGGCATTAGAAGGACATACAGGGAGGAAAGAGACAGCAAGAATAAGAAAAGTAAGAACCAGTGAAGAGGTGGCCGTGAAGAGGAGGCCGTGTCCACAAGATATAGCAGAGCCTACTCGGTTCTAGGAGATTCGTTCGTGACGTCCTTGTGAAAGATACTGGGCTGAGGGGAGGAGGACACTGGTAGAGCTCTGACCCACAGTCTGCGCTGGCACAAAATGGCTCTGTCAGGTAAGAAGAGGGGCGGAGACAAAAGACGTGCGAGAAACTACCGAGTAATAAAAATGGCCACCAAGAACAAAGTCCAGGATTGACTGTAGCTGAAAAGGGGAGGACTCAAATATATGAGAGAAAAGGCTGTGTGTCTTTCATTTGCCAAGAGAAACAAGAGATTGGATAGGCTAAAATGGAAATGGGGTATTTCTGGCTGAACGCATGAGGAGACCCTTGTGTGGCCAATAGGTTAAAGGAGAAAAGGGGCCATGCCTAAGTGTCATGACTGGGGAAAGCCAGAGTCTAAAATACAACTGGGGTCCAACGCTGAAACTCCCAAGCCCTGCAAACCACTGGGAAGCTACCCCATGTGGTGATTGTGACCTAGGATCCAGCCTGGGATGTATGTGGTCTACCTTAGGACCAAGAAAGATTTCAGGAGCCCCCACTGTCATGGGATACCTGCAAATTGAGTACCTTAAAGAAGTTGTCCAGTTACCAAAACTGATTTTTTTTTTCTCCTAAATCTTGCTAATATGTGCCTCTACACACATCTATTATGTTAATTCAGCAATATTACCTTTTATCATGCTCTAGCAGCACTTCATCATTGCTGGCTCCAGTTCTGATGGCGTTAATCTCTCTCCTGACTTCCTGGGTTCAGTTTCTATAACTCCCATAATCCTTTGCAGTGGCACCCTGCGTTCTGCTCATCCTCCCACCCCCGTGCGATAACATACTCACGCGACAGACATGACTCCTCCTCTCCCTCTTCTCTCCTGGTGCAGGTCCCACACAGCTGAAGGATGTTAAGTAAACCCTCCTCTCCTTCTCCTCATGCTGGGCTGTGACATGCCCAGTCACTAAGGATCAGAGGCAGCTCCTGCTGCTGCTGATGTAACATCAACATTCAGAGCCCGGAAGTTGACGTGACATCAGCGGATACCACAGGCCACAGCACCAGGGGGTCATGTGATTGGCACTGAGCGAGGAGGATAGCGCCGCTCAGTACCAAAACTGGAAATGGAAGGCAATTAAGAAGACAACTGAAATAGTAAGTTAAACTTATAGAGAGAATAAAAAAATAAGTGAACCACCCCTTTAATCCAGGAGAAGGGTCCCAACATCCTCTTCACAGACATGAAGACAGACATCAGGAGTCTCGGTAAGGAATCATTGGAAAAGGATACTGTCTTCTATGTCCCTCCATGCACCTCATTATGGTGGACGAGCAGGCTGGAGATAGGTGGCAAGAATCAGAGTTCTCGGGGGCGTGTCCTGACATGGAAGCGTGAGGACGCTGGATCCCAGAGCTCCTGCGCCCACAGCCTAATTCTATTATATTCTGCAGCCCCCACTTACCCAGGATGGCCCCCAAGAAGAAACCGGGGGTAGCGCCCGCTTCTGCCTCCCCGGTGACGAGTCAGAGACCCCAGGGGAGCCTCACAAGGTTCCTGACGGCGCCGGGCTCTGAACCTCCGCAGGCGGTCCGGAGCAAGATGGCGCCGGCGGGCGCGTGGCGTCCTCCAGCGGGGGATTCCCCAGGAGCCGCTCGGCGTTCTCCCACAGCCTGTGCAGCAGTGCAGGGGATCAGCGGTGCAGAGAATCGGAGGACAGAGGCGGCGGTGGCACTGGACGGAGCGGGCCCAGGTACAGAGGACTGGAGGAGGGGGGAGGCTGCTCAGCCTGCCTCGCAGCACGCTGCTGTGGATAGTGAGGGGGCCCTGAGGGGATCACCAGACCCGGGGATACCAGCCATGCTCTGCACACAGGGGACCCCCCCGCTCACGGGGCACACGGAACCTCAGGCTACACTAAACAACATGCATGCTGGCCCCCCACAGGGGGACATACAAGCCCTGAGAGAGCTTATTTTGGCCCTCCCCAGCAAGAAAGATTTGGAGGACGTTGTAGCTAGAATTGAATCCTCCCAGCAGATGGCGCTGTCTCCTTGAGGGAGGAAATGGTGGTACTGGAGGACAGAATTGAGGCCACAGAGCAGGCTCAGGAGTCCCTGGAGAGCAGAATGGAGAGGATTGAGAGAGACTGTGAGTCATCCAATGCCCGCATCAGAGACCTTGCCCTGCTCTTGGATGATCAAGAGAACAGGGGCAGAAGAAATAATATCAGGCTAAAGGGTATACCGGAGGACTGGCCCCAGGAACTCCTGCGTACTAAAGTCTTAAACATCTTCAACCGGGTCACTGATCGCCCCTTGGAGGCTACCTACCTCTTTGACAGAATTCACAGAGTCGCAAGGTCGGGCCCTAGATCAGTCCCCTCCTCTAGAGATGTACTATGTCGTTTGCACTATTATGGAGACAGAGAGAGGATCCTACAGGGAGCTTGGTCATATGGACCGGTGGAGATGGATGGGGCCATGGTGAAGTTATTTCCTGATGTCTCCAGCCGCACACTATATATGAGACGCCTGCTTCATCCTCTCCTGCTGGGCATCAAAGAAGCAAACGCCTCATATAGATGGGGCCATCCCTTCCATTTGATAGTACGCAAGGGGGACTCCGTGTTTTTGCTGAGGAGGCACTCAGAGCTTCCTAATCTTTTTGCCTTCCTGGGAATACCAGACTGCTCAATTCCGGACTGGTTGGAGTGGGAACCCCAGGCACCCCCGGGGTTGCGGAGGAGGAAGGGAGGCAACCGCTCTGCTCAAAGCGGTGTCCCTTGAGGGACTTGGCATGTACCGGATACTGCTGGGAGGAAGGAGTGGTCCAAGATGTGAGACGGAGGTGCTTTCGACGGGAGACGGAGTCAAAGAACGGGGAGCTGGGAGGCTCTCTTTCGTCTCTACGACTCCTGAGCAGGAGTCCTGGCCTTGGGCTAGTTTTCTCTGGACATAGTTTATTGTCTAAAGTTTTTGAAAATTCTATTTCTATGGCAATGTCTAGTTTAGGTTCGGGGGTGGGGGGGGGATGTTTTTCTTTACCGAGTTCATCCTGGGTGGTGGGGTGTGTGGGTGGTTAACCAGCTGACCCTTCCTCTCCGTCGGGGAGAGGGGTCATTTAGTGCTAATAAGAGGGGCGCGGGTATGCGCTCTGGTCGCATGTCAGTTCTTGTCCCTATCTTTTCCTTAGTAGTCCCTGGGCTGGTCCCTGGTTCTGCGAGCGGCAGTCCTGCTGCTTTTCCACTTTCTTGTTCTCTTCTCTGAACTTTTTGCCTTTCTCTCTTCCCCCTGCTAAAGGGTCTCAGCTACTTCCTACTTTTTCTACCCCTCCTCTCTTTTTACCAGCTTTCCCTCTTCTTTTTTTTTTTTTTTTTTTTTTTTTTTTTCTTCTTCTCTCCTTCCCCCTTCCCCTCTTCTTTTTTGGTTTGCTCCTCTAGGGTCTCGCGACAGAGAATGGCGAAACAGAGGCAGGCCGAACTGCGGGTGGGCTCACTGAATGTCAAGGGCCTTCATAGCCCGGAGAAACGGTCTATCCTGCTGAACCTTCTTTGGAAAAACCGAATCCAGGTAGCCTTCCTACAAGAGACACATTACTGTGAAGCTAAACCTTACAGACTCTCGGACAGAAGGTACCCCATTGTGCACCACTCACCCTCCCCTGATCCTAGATCTAGGGGAACGAGCATCCTCATGTCCAGAACGCTCCCTTGGGAATTGTTAGACTCTCAGACAGACGACCTGGGTAGGCTTATGATGCTCAAGGGACGCATAGCTACTCAGTTATTCACATTTGTGGCAGTATACTTGCCTAATGCGGGCCAATGTCCCACCTTGTTGCGGTACCTTGAGAAGATAGAGGAATTCTCGGAGGGCACTCTGGTTTTCGGGGGTGACTTTAATGTAGTGTTGGAACCATTGAGAGACAGTTCAATAGGGGTGTCCGGTATGCCACACATGACGCTGCGGCGGATGAGACGGGGACTACATGACCACCAACTGATAGACACTTGGCGATTGCTGCACCCATCAGACAAAGACTTTTCATTTTATTCTGCAGCGCACGACTGCTATTCTAGGTTGGACCTCTTTTTTATTAAACATGGGGACCTACACTCTCTGGTGGATGCTTCAATTGAGTGCATATCTTTCTCTGATCACGCGCTGATCACGGTCACTCTGTCCCTTGAATGTCCCATCGGGAGGCAGGGTCAGTGGATATTGAACACCTCGCTACTCAATGAGCCGGTGACAATGCAAGAAATAAGGGAGGCCCTGACGGAATATTTTGACTGTAGTGGGGGGGAGGGGATGTCCCCCAACATTGTGTCGGAAGCTCACAAATGTGTTGTGAGGGGATTATTCATTAAACATGGGGCCCGTCTGAAAAGAGAACGGGAAGCTGAGGTTACATCTCTCCTAGCAGACATAAGGGAGTTGGAAGCAGTGCACAAGGGGTCTCTGGGAGGGAACGTGGGCGTCAATCTGGCCAGGAAGAGGGAGGAACTCAGGTCCCTGTTATATCAAAAGGCCAAGGGAGTGCTAGCTAAGTGCAGGCGGCATTTCTATGAATATGGCAATAAAAGTGGCAGGACCCTGGCTAGGGCCCTCCGGATCCAGAGGGCGAGGGGCTATGTTCCTAGAGTGCACATTTCTGGCGACAGGTGGGCCACTCTTCCAAAAGACATAGCCTCCGCCTTTAAAGACTTTTACTCCTCTCTCTACTCAATAGATGGGGGGCGGTCGGAGAGGGCCAGGACGGAACTACGGCAGCATATCCAGAAGTACATTTCAAACTCCGGTTTGAAACACCTTAAACCGGAGGATGCGGACGCCATGGAAAGACCCATTTCAGAGGAGGAGTACTGGGCTGCAATTAAAAATTCCCCCACTGGTAAGGCCCCTGGCCCAGATGGCTTCCCCCTGCTTTACTACAAAAAGATGGGCTCCATGCTGCTCCCCCCATTTCTCTCGGCCTTTAACAATATCTCACTCTCCGAAAAAGTCCACTTGCCGAGAGACTCTCTGGCCGCTAATATAGTAGTCATTCCTAAAGAGGGTAAAGACCCTACCTCTTGTTCTAGTTACCGACCCATCTCCCTCCTCAACACAGACTTGAAGCTCTTCACCAGAATATTATCAGAGAGACTCTCTCCATTGCTGGGGATTGTCCACCCTGACCAGGCTGGGTTCATGATGGGAAGGGAAGCGAGGGACAACACCACTAAGGCGCTGAATTTAATCCACAGGGCTAATTCGGAAGGGGTGCCCCTGATGCTCTTGTCGACCGACGCAGAAAAAGCGTTCGACAGAGTCAATTGGATATTCATGGAGGAGGTTCTGCGGGAGGTGGGGTTGGGGAGGATGATGCTCAGGTGGATATGCTCTCTGTATAGCAACCCCTCTGCCGCGGTCAGGGTGAACGGTCTCCTTTCAGATAGATTTTCCATTCTTAACGGCACAAGGCAGGGATGCCCCCTCTCACCCCTGATCTTTATCCTGACCCTGGAACCCCTGCTTAGCCGAATTAGAGGTAACATTGACATTTCTGGCCCTACAGTTGCGGGTTCCACCTACAAAATCGCGACGATTTACTTTTCTTTATTACCAATCCTCGGGTCTCCCTGCCCAATTTACTGAGAGAGCTGGAAACATACTCCTCTCTTTCTAATTTTAGAATTAACATGTCAAAATCGGAGGCTATGAATGTATCTCTCCCCCAAGATCATGTTATTTCGCTTCAATCGGCGTTCGGGTTTAAGTGGGCTAATCACTCTCTGAGGTACCTGGGGGTCCAGCTGGCAGCGGATAACAGCCAACTATATAAGCTGAACTATCTTCCTCTCCTGCAGTCCATTAGAACAGACTGCGCAAACTGGGCGAGGGGTCTTTTCACATGGTTTGGGAGGTGTGCAATATTGAAGATGAACATATTACCACGACTACTTTACCTCTTCCAGGCCCTGCCAATTAAGATCCCGAGCTCTTTTTTCAAGGAATTGGCCTCACTATATACTAAATTTATCTGGGCGAATAAGCCGGCGAGACTTTCCCGTTCCCTATTGTGCAGACCTAAGCGTAGGGGAGGGCTGGGAATACCTGATATGAAAAAATATTACTGGGCCACACATATGGTTAGGGTTCTGGACTGGTGCCGTCGCTCTAGGATGAAACCATGGGTCGCCCTGGAACAGAGTTTCTCGGAGGTGCATTTACCGGCCATGCCTTGGGTCGGGAGTTTTTCCCCGGCCTCTCTGAGATCTCACCCCACCATTGGCGCTACTCTGGAATGCTGTTCGAGGGGAGAGGTTCGGCGCCTCCTCCTGCCGTTGCCTTCCCCCATGTCACCAATTATAGGAGATCTGGATTTCCGTCCTGGCCTCTCGGACCCAGTTTTTCGGAGTTGGGTACAGGGGGGCAGATTCAGAGCTTACCAGATGGGAGAGGAGGGTGACTGGCTATCTCTTTCGGATATATGTGGTCTCCTGCCTCCGGACCCCCTGGGGAGATGGAGGGCCATGCAGTTGAGGCATTTCTTGAGCTCCCTTCCCTGCTTCGCCCGGTATGCTGGGCCTCTCACAAGATTCGAAAAATTGTGCTTGGGAGAGGGGGCCCTGCGGCATTCACTTTCCCTGGCATACAATTTGCTATCAGACCCGGGAGATTTGCCCACCCCGGTTTATTTGCGGCAGTGGGAAAGGGACCTTGGGACGGCCCTATCAGACACGCAACGAAACAACGTCCTAATGATGGCACATAAAACTTCGATCAGTTCCAGAATGTTGGAGGCCAACTTCAAACTGTTGACTAGGTGGTATAGAGTCCCGACCAGACTTCATAGGATATTCCCCTCAGTCGATCCCGTTTGCTGGAGGTGTGGCTCGGGGGAGGGTGATTACGTGCACATCTTTTGGTCTTGCCCTTCCTTGCAACGGTTTTGGTCAGGAGTGAGGGAGGTAATTAGACTGGTGACCGGCACGGCTGAGACACTGGGTCCGGAACTGTTTATTTTACAGCTTTCGGAACTCCCGACTCATAGATACAAGCGTTCTTTGCTTAGATTTCTGGTAATGGCCGCCAGGTCGTGCATCCCGCTGGGCTGGAAGTCCTCTACCCCCCCCCACATTGGCACAGTGGGTTTCAAGGGTTAATGACCTAAGGCACATGGAGGACCTGACATCCTCTCTCAATGACAGTCAGGAAGGTTTTCGTAGGACCTGGTTCCCATGGTTGGAGTTCACTTACTCGGCGGATTACGCCAGATTACTCGCTGTTCCACGGCTGCTGTGAGGCTCTGGAGGAGCACTCTCCCCCCCCCCCTTTTTTTTTTTTTTTTTCTTCTCTTCTCTTTCTCCTCTCTTCTCTCGCTTTCCCTTCCTCTCACTTCTTTGTGCCCTATCTTCTCCTATTCTCCCCTCCGCTGCATTTCCCTTGACCCTGGAATTGCTGACTCCGGTCTACCTCCCGTCTCCTTCCCCCATTCCCATTCTTATCTAAAATGACTACGCAGACACCGAATATCTTTGGATAATTCTGGCCATAGCAGCCATTTTATTAACATAAATACATAACCAATAAAATTGCAATATGGTAAGGTCCTTGAAGCTACAACCCTGGTGATCCCCATAAACCGAACCATAAAACCAACTTGCTCCCAGCCGTTACCCACACTGGCTCAGGCGCACCAAACTGTAAGGGTTAATCCTTCATTAACCCCAACACACCCACAGGGGCCCCGATATCCCCGTCGGGATTCCCCTCCAAATCACCAGGTGACCAGCAATTATGCCAATGAGGGGATCCACACCCGTATGGATTCCCCGAACAATTTTAAACCAACTTCAAGGACCCACCAATAACACGCCACAACGAAGGCACCTTGATAACCTTCAAGTGCCTGAGACCCCCCTCAACCTCAGGGCCCGTTCAATACCTCCCTGCAAGCCGAGAGTCCACAAATCGATCCCTACCGCATTTAAGTGTACCCCGTCCGCCAACCAAAATTCCTCCTCCGTCCTTTCCAACTCCACATGCCGGATACAAACACCCCCATTCCGACTAACAAACTTTGAAATCGCCCTATTAACCTTCGCCCGCGCCTTGTTCAGCCTCTCAACAGACCGCGCCTTCCGCCAACTCCTTCTCGCCACCATCTCTGACCAAACTACCGTAATCCCCGGAAAAGACACCCATAGTCGCAACAAGTCGTGCTTGATGTCTTTTATTAGGATTCTGAAAGGCCTTTCCCCTAGATCATTCCCCCCAACGTGTAAGACCAACACGTCAGGAGGCCTGTCCAATCGGGCATATTTATGCACCTCTTGTAACACCCTGCTCCACCCTAACCCCCGAACCCCGAGCCATCGTACTAGAGCCACGTCCCTGGCGAAGCCTAACTGTCTCCCGTTCCTTCTCGCATCCGCTCGCCGGGCTCCCCAATACACGTAAGAATGGCCCAAGATCCAGACCAGCGGGGGGGAGGGAAGGGGTGTTTCTGCAATACAAAAGCACAAACAAACAACCATTTTAGTGCCTGAGACCCTCAAACGAAACACCCACACCCCGGCCGCCCCCCCCCCCCATTCACCGTAAGAGTCCCCACTCAGTTTCCGACCATCGCCTGGGGGCGGACGTATAACTTAAAACGCCCCGACTTCCACCTACCAATCTGTTTAACCGTGTCTTCAGACAAACCGCACCTGGATGCTTCTGTTGCCGCCCCTATGCGAAAAGAATGCGATCCGAAAGACTTAGGATCTAACCCCAACGACTTCAAACACGCCCTGAAAACACTCACAAACTGATATCGTGATAAGAAAGACCCGTCGTCATGACATAACAGCGGGCCGTCCCCCTTTTTACGAATCTGTTCAAAATTCTTGAAACACCTCAACGGGCACATATCCGATCCCCTAACCGCTCCCAAACACACTCGCTTCCCTGCCCCCCGTTGATCAGTTTTAGATTTTCTTATCCAAAATTCAATTCCCCTATCCACCGCCAAAATGTCACCACGACTCAAACCCCCGGGGGCCACCTTACTGGGAGATACCAATTCCCCCACCCGCAGGGCTTCAAAAAACGCCAAGGAAAACGCTAACCTAAACAAATGTCCCTCGAACGGAGATGTACAGACCTCCCCCAACACCCCACCCAGCCGTTCCAATAATCCAAATGACACTGGTCGTCTACCATCCAATAGCTTTCGTCCTCTTCGAAAACCCTTCAACGCCTGGACAACCAAAAAACACTTAGTTAAATCTCGTAACCCTCGTAACCGAAAACCAAATGCTAACCCCGCCATGAAACGATTTGCCTTCGCAACCGACCACCCTGCTACTGCCGCTTCCCCCAACTTTTCCAACAATATACCCAACTGATCCTCTTCAGAAAAATCCCCGCCTTGCAACCATTGCTCCCACAGCCCCCATGCTGCCTGATATGCTGTCCACGTGTTACCCGACAAGGACGCCCGAATTAGTGGTCCCGCTGCCCGAAGACCACGTTCCAAAGGTGTGCTGGGCACTCCAACCCGCTGGACTCTGCCTCTGGTGCGCAAACCCGGAACCGATCCCACTGAAAACGAGAGAGGGAATCAGCTATTAGGTTCTGAACACCTGGCACATGAGTCGCCGTAATACATGCGTTAATTTGCAGACAAACCAACACCAATTCCCGTAACACCCGAACGACCGGAGGAGAGGACGCCGAAAACTGATTAATCGCCAGCACCACCCCCATGTTGTCACAGTTAAAACGAATCTTCTTGTTTGCCAACTGGCCTCTCCAAAGATGAAGTGCCACCATTATTGGAAAAATTTCCAACAGCGCCACATTCTTTGTCAGGCCTTCAGCCGTCCAGTTGTCCGGCCACCGACCCACACACCACTGACCCTGGAAGAAAGCACCGAAACCTGAACTGCCCGCCGCATCCGTAAACAACTCCAAGTCAAAATTGTCCACTGCATCCTCCATTATCAGGGAACGACCGTTGTAGTGTTCCAAAAACTGTCCCCAAACTGCTAAGTCCGCTTTGTGGTCTGCTGACAACCGAACGTAATGGTGCGGAGCAAGCACCCCCGCCGTTGCCCTGGCCAGTTGTCGCGAAAAAATCCGGCCCATTGGCATCACCCTACAAGCAAAGTTAAGTTTTCCCAGTAGGGACTGCACTTCCCTTAATTGCAGTTTCTTCACCCGCCGCGCCCTTGCCACCTCGTCCCTCATGGCCGCAACCTTGTCCTCAGGAAGCCGGACTTCCCAGGCCACTGAATCGATTACAATGCCCAGAAAACTTAAACTAGTAGTTGGTCCCACCGTTTTGTCAGGCGCCAGGGGGACCCCAAATCGGTCCGCAACCCACTCCATCGTTGCCAAAATCCCGGCACACTGAGCCGACTCGGCAGGACCTACACACAAAAAATCATCGAGGTAATGTACCAATGCTGACAAGCCTGAAACGTCCTGAACAACCCACTCCAAAAAGCAACTAAACGTTTCGAAAAATGCGCATGAGATTGAGCACCCCATGGGCAAACAGCGATCTACAAAATACGCCCCCTCCCAAAAGCAACCCAACAACCGGACACAATCTGGATGCACTGGCAAAAGCCGAAAAGCTGATTCAATATCCGTCTTAGCCATAAGTGCTCCCTTTCCACATTTTTTTACCCAGCTTGTGGCCTCATCAAATGACGTATAAACCACCGAACACAGTTCAGCCGGTATCCCGTCATTTACCGACCTACCTCTCGGGTAAGACAGATGGTGAATCAGCCGGAATTTTCCCGGCTCCTTTTTTGGCACCACCCCCAACGGCGAGACCACTAGATCAGGAAAAGGAGGGGCCTGGAACGGCCCCGCCATCCTACCCAAAGCCACTTCCTTGCCTAATTTTTCGTCCACAACCCCCGAATGCTGGTAAGCTGACAAAAGGTTTTTCGTCGCCGCCGGCACATTAAAAGTGGGAGCCGGAATTCTGAAACCCTCCCCAAATCCCAACCGCAAAACTTCAGCTTTTTTCCTATCAGGGTACCTATTTAGGTACGGAAGCATCGCGGCTAAGCTCACCGGCGTCAGACCCTTGGGTATGAGTGGTGCCGGGCTTGGATTTGCCTTTCTTAAAGCACTTTGCCGCTCCATGTGAGGTCCCATTACAATGGGTACAGAGGTGCTTAAAACGGCAGGTGGCCCCGAACTTGCATTGCCCCTCATTGAATTGCCAACACACGCCGGGCTTTTGCGAACCCCCCTGACCTTGCTGACTACCGGCACCCTGCGTTCCGGACTGGCCGGCAGACCCGGCCCCGCCCTGAAAGGGCTGGCCATATCTCGACGGCGCCATAACCCGTAACCACAACCCGATGTCCTTTTGGTCCCATCTAATAGAAGGTCGCACGGCCTTCCGCTGACGAAACTGTTCGTCATACCTAAGCCAAGTCTGTCCCCCATACACCCTGTACGCCTCACCAATAGAGTCCATATAGCAAAACAAATGTGAACAGTTCTCCGGCGCCTTCTCGCCTATCACACTCGCCAAAATAGCAAAAGCCTGCAACCAATTAGCGAACGTCTGAGGGATCAAGCGCCATCGCCGCTTCTTCTCCTCTTCTTTCTTGCTCTCATCCTTTTTACCTTTGTCCAAATTAAATTTTGCCAATGGCAGCAGGGAGAAGATCTCCACGTATTCATCCTTCCATATCTTCTCCTTCACCTCTGTCTTAAGATGGGAACCCAAGGGACCCTCAAAACAGACAAAAACCTCGCCCCGCGCCCGATCATCCAAATGAAGCCTGTCCTCCTTATTCTTTTCCGTCTGAACCGACACCGACACCGGGGAAGCAATACCCGCCACCGGCGTTTCACTAATGCCCAAGGGAGGTGGATTAATCCAAGCCCCCACTGGCCCTGAGTGTTCCCGTGCCCCCCCAATCCGCTCCAATGTGGCGCCCCTGACCTGGTCAGGCACCACTGAGTACTGCACCCATGCTGGGGACAATACAATACAGGTAATCCAGAAGGCTGACCGAGGTGTGACTACACAGGCGCATAGTGATCAGGTCTCACACATGTACCTATGAGAGGACCCCTGGGGATCCCAGGAGGGGGAAAAGCCTTCACCTTCACTGGAATAGTGGAGGGGGCCAAAAGCCTCCATCTCCTCTCAGGGGGTGTGGTAAGAGAGCCTGGTTGCTAGGTGGCGTAGGCAAGAACAGGAGAGGAGGAGCAGTGAGCCGGTTTAGGGCAGAAGTCCAGGGAGCTCAGAGAGGAGCAGACCCCTGGGGCTGTTGTCGTCTAACAGCGCCCGCGCAGTGGCTACCGACGGGGGAGAACGGTCACCTAGGAGTGCTACCCGAAATCCATCTCAGCTAAAGAGAGAGCACGGAGTGGGAAGTAAGGAGACTGCTAGGGAGTACCAGGCCCAAACGGGTAGTAGGTCCCAGTGCAGGGATAGATCCAACTTTCCTTGCCAAACCTGCTTGAGGGGGTACTTTATGCCCCCAAGAACACACTAAAAGTCCGCAGCCACGTAGCCACAGTTAGGGCCCATAGTTCACAGGAGGCAAGCAGCTGGAGTGATCTGGCCCAGGCAACAAGCAAACGGCAAACGAAGGGGAGAGAGGCTTCAGCAACTTCCCTGGGTGACCCCCATAGGGACTAAAAGTCGGGGTTACCCCAAACCACCAAGGGCTAAGGAAGGCGAGTCGGTAGTCACCATCATAAGTCAGCCTGAAGGATACCTGGTTCCAGCCTGGTTCATCCCAGCTACGCCCGGGTTACTCACCCTGCCATCTGAAGTGAGTAAAACCCCTGAAAGACATCCTGCTTGTGTGGAGTTATTCTGCGCCTAGTGGTTCTACACACCTACACAGGGCCCTGGGGCTTGCCTCACTCTCAGGAGGCTATTACAACTAACTGCACCCACCATCAGCACCAGGCGACCCTCGACCTGCAGTGGCGGTCCCCACTGACCGCAATTCTGAGAGTGGCGTCACGACAATCAAAACAGAAGATTTCCCTACCAGTGACAAGATCCAGCCGAGTGGAGTCCCTGAAGGTAATGCACCGACACTGCACATGCGGGGCTTCACACCAGCAACGTACGCACACAACCTATAAGCTCTACTACGTCCCCCCCTCCTGACACATCTCCTCCACCCCCCGTGGGTATCCCCTGCCTAAACCCTGGGTGACCTACATCCCCCCTTGCGTTCTGTACCTGACAATACTGGGCAGACAGACAAGACATAGAACCATACTCACCGGGCTGCACGAGGGTAGCGGCCCCGTCAGCCGGACTACCAGACTCCCGATGTCCCTCCGGCTGCTCAGTAGACTCCCGGCTCCGCACCTCCGCATCGCCGCCGTTGGCCCCTGCTGCTGCAGGGCCGGAAGATCCCTCCAGGAGCTGATCCTGTGGCTGATGTCCGCCCCCCCAGCCGGCTGCCACAGGGGGCTGTCTGCGGTCCTCTGGATCCTGCCGACGCAGCTCCCACATCCCACTCCACGGGGCCCCCCCGGCATTCGGGGCCTCTGCTGATGAGGGCCCTGCACGCCAGGCCCGGTGCACTACAGATTCCAGCCGTCGCGATCCGCCCCCTCCGCTAGGGCCCGCCCCCTCATCCGACCTCCACCGCAGACAGGGCTCAGGGCGCTCGGCCGGCACATCACCAGAGCGCCCCGCCGCAGCTCCGACATCCACCGTTGACACAGTGGGAGCAGGCCCCACCCCCAACTCCAGGAGAGGCCTGCTCTCCACCGCTGGACCCGGCCGCACTCTTGAATTCCTCCCAGACCGGGGCCTGCTGGACTTTTTGGCACATGGCGCCCGGCCTGGAGGGTCCCCGGAGGGGCTTCTCATGCGTCGCTGGGCCCGGGGAGTCACCTCAGGTGATAACCGCTCCGGCGGTCTGGATCTCCGGAGGCGCCGCTCACGTGGGGGGGGAGCCCCCACCGCCTCCCGACTCCCTCCGATGAGTCCCTGCACAGACGCCTGCAGCCAGCCTGGAGGATGGACGCCAGCCGCCGCTCGCAGCCGCTCCAGGATATTTTCCACGGACTCCATTGCCGCAGGTAAGGTGGCTGCGACTATTCCTTCAGCCAGGGGAGCGGGAAAGTGCCGCTCCTCCCCTTTGCCCATCCAATCCTTTCAAACGGGCTCGCTCCCCCTCCCCCCACCCATGACACCCTGACCTCCCCACCAATCAGGGGTCATGTAGGCCTCCGCAAATGCCCCGGGGGGGGGGGAGGGGGGGGCAATGCTCCGTCCTCTCTTTCTTCCTCTTTCTCTTATCCTGTTCTAAATTCTTTTGGGCTTTGCTTTCTCTTTCTATGTATGTTCTGTATTCTACCCTTGTTGGGTTGGTTCATAAAAGGATTAAACTGGGCCTGACTCGAGCAGTTCTAGTAACTGGATATGTACAGGGGAGAGGAAGGGTGGGCTACATGTCAATGTTAAATATTTGAAATCTGTTATTCTGCTCTTTGTGGCGCAGTTGTTATTTTGTATGTTCTCGAGTCGGTCTTTAAAATAAAGAATTTAAAAAAAAAAAAAAAAAGAATCAGAGTTCTCAATCGCTCTTGATGCGTTAGGGGGTAAGGGTCCTTACCTTGCAGACCAGAAAGCATACAGTGTGACATTTCAGCAGTGTGCTCTTGGTCTGTAAGTAGCGTGATAGAATGGCATTTCCACTCAGTTTCCCAATCACAAGATGAGTATGAAAAAGAAAGGGAAATCATTAATAAAAACAACAAACCTAAGATAAAAATTGGTCTGGGAGCAGACCCGTGTTTTTGGCTCCTACGGACACTGAGCTAAAATAGATAAGCTTCCTGCCAGTTGCTGTGTGTAACCTTCTGAGGAGTTAAGGGGAATCGGTCACATGCAAAAATGCTATTGACCTGGGGTTAATCTGTAGGTTAATAGCCTTTGAAATCTGTCCGATGCCTTCATATTGCACCTCTCTGACTGGAGGAAAGGAACTTTAATCCTTCTATCAGCGTTCAGGTTTCAACTACAAGTGCGGCATCGGTGTGGGTTCAGTCACCGCTTTGTGTATGGAAAGTGTCAGCTGTAACCGCGCCCCCTGCACTGACTGAGAGCTGGGTCTCAAGTGGAGTGGCTGTCAGTTAGTGCTTGGCTACAGCCTGCCGCTCTCCATACACAAAGCGGTGACTGAACCCGCGCTGGCGACACCCCAGTGGCTGAAACCCAAACACTGCCAGGAGGAATAAAGTTAATTTCCTCCCTGCAGCGGGTTTCAATGTGCAGGTGCCAGGCAGGTTTCAAAAGCTATTAACCTGCAGATTAACTCCATTTCTGCAGGTTACTAACATTTTTACAAGTGACAGGATCCCTTTAACTTTTTCCTATAGTGTTAGGCTACTGTCACACATCAGTTTTTTTGCCATCAGGCACAATCCGGTTTGTGCCTGATGCACTGGATCCGTCGCAGAAAGTGTTACAACTAATGCGACGGATCCGGTGAAAAACTGATCCGTCGTACCATTTTTATTTATTTTTTTTTAAAAGAAAAGAATTTTCATGTCATCTGAGCATGCTGAGATTAAAAAAACGGATGTGTCACTGAAATGCGGTTTTTGCCGCATTCCGACGGATCCGGCGCCCATAGGCTTTTATTATCCAACACGCCGCTCTGGTGCGTGGCGGGTTTTTTGCCAGAGACAAAAAACCTTCCAGTGTGCATCCTTTTCGGCAGCCGGACCGACAAATTTCGCCGGATCCAGCGCACGCCGGATGAAACACGACGCCATGCGGCACAATCCGTCGCTAATAAAAGTCTACGTGGTAAAAAACTGATCCAGCGACAACAGACGCCGGATCAGTTTTGTCCATAATTCGCCGGATTGTGCCTGACGGCAAAAAACTGATGTGTGAAAGCAGCCTCAGCCTCCTAGTGGCAGCAGCATACACCCATGGTTCTCTGTTTCTTCCAATGAAGTGATAGTTAAAAAAAAAATCTAAAAATTCAAATCGTCTCATGTTTCTCACATGAAAAATGAAGGAAAAAATGTAAAATAGCATATTTGGTATTGCTGCATTTGTAAAAAGTCTGATCTGTTAGAATATTAAATTAATTAATCCGTAAAAAGGGAAATAAAGAAAAAAAACAATGCAGGAATTGCTCCTTTTTTGTCACCTTCCTAAAATATGTAATAATCAACTAAGGAATTGTGTGTACATGAAATTGGTATAGTTAAAAATGTCAGCTTAGAATAGAGAAAACAAGCCCCATCAACAAAATTAATAAAAATATTATGGGTCTCAGAAAATGTTGACACAGCACGAAAAAAGGTTTTTCTTTTTTTTTTTTTTGCTATATTTTGATTTTCTCTATCGCTTTCATTGGGGGACACAGGACCATGGGTGTATGCTGCTGTGACTAGGAGGCTGACACTAAGTAGACATAAAAAAAGTTAGCTCCTCCCTAGCAGTGTACACCCCGAGCCGGAGGCGGATCTATGCCAGTTTTTTGCTTAGTGTCGTAGGAGGCTGAAGTGGGCCCATATTTCTGTGGGCCAACCTCAGCCTAGGCTATTCCTATTTTCCGTTTTTTTGTGCCATACGGCGCCGCTCAACCTTCTCATCTCTTGTAGGCTTTTTGTCTCTTCTGCAGGCCAGCTTCAGAGAGAACCCTCGCCTTCTCCTTCTCTACGGGGTACCGTCCCCAGGGTCGCTTGAGGCGACCCCAGGCCCTATCCCCCTCCGGCCCCATGGTACCACCCCAGGGGCTGCTTGGGGTTGAACATTTTTATTTTTTAAGGGCACACTCCCCGTCGACCCCTATGGTACCGTCCCAAGGGGTGCTTCTGGTGGAGCCGGCGAGAAATTATCTGCACCCGGTGTCAGGATCGCAGGCTCAGCAGCGCAGGAGCGCTCACAGCACCAGGCCTCCCCCAGCGTTCTTTCCTCGTACCCTGGGCCCAGGCAGAGGATCTTTCACTGCAGCGCAGGAGCGCTCTGCAGTCTCCCTCACAGCTCCCCAGCCCCCTCCTGATGCCTTCCAGAAGCAGATTCACTCACCGGGGGCTGCAGCAGTCGAGGATGGGACCCGTGGATCTGAGCGACTCGCAGGGACGCAGGTAAGATCTGCTCCGCGCGCAGCGCTGCGCTCCCGGCGGCCACCGCTCACTAATTTAGTCCCCAGCTTGGGGCCTACCTCGGGCCGGAGCGCTCCACCCCCCTGTTTGCGCGTGCGCTTTTCCGGCTACGCCCCCCTCTTCTTCTGCCCAGAGACAGCCAGCTCAGCCTGCAGCACGCCCCCATTCCTCCCAGCGTCCCCTACAGGACCCAGAGAGAGGATCACAACTGCAGCGCAGAAGCGCTCTGCATCACCAGGCCTCCCCAGCGTTCACATCTCCACAGGCAACTCTCCGGCAGGCAGGATGGGGCCGAGGATCACAGCAACGCCGGCAGAACGCATGTAAGACTTCTCTGCGCTCAGCGCTGCACTCCCGGGGGCCGTCCACTACTCTAGCTCCCTGCTTCGGCATGCCTCAGGCCTCAGCCCTCCGCCTCACCGTTTGCGCGCGCGTGCTTCTTTCCCAAGCATGACCCCTGCAGTTCCTGCCCGGTCCCTCGACCAACCTCCCCTACTATAAAAAAATAAATAAATAAATGAATGAATGAAGGGCTGCGTTTTTCTTCAGCAATGCTGTCCCCGCAGTCTCTGAGACCCCTGCTGACCTGGGTGGGACACAGGACCTGGGTGAGTGCTGCTCCTGCTTAGGAACAGACTATAGCTTCTTTCCCCTTTTTTATTATTTTTCTCAATTTTTCACCCTTTTCTCCTGTCTCCCCCCTAACGTCACTAGTGTTTTTTTCCTAAGCACCAATGGCTAACCCTAGCTCCCCATCCAAACCGGGCCCCTTTATAGCCTTTTTATACTTGCAGAGCCTGCTAGGTAAAAATTCTCCCAAGCCCCCCCCGCTCGGCTTGCGCCACAGACCATCCTGTCACCGCCAGCACCCGACCTCCGCTGCGCCCCCTTACCCAGAGTGGTAGACCCCCTATCCCAGTCTGTGGACTCTCTTCCAAGGGCGTCTATGACCATCGTGTAGGCGTTGCAGTCGCTCCCTTCGCTTGGCCATGCTCCCCCGGTCCAGCTGGCTCTGGACAACAGTCGGTCTGATCCAGACCCCACTTCCGGAGCGTAGAAGGGGACCTGTTGGGCCTCCTCTCAAGCCCTCCCGGAGATCTCTCCTCGTCTCCAAGACCGGCCGACCCCTTTTGTCAGGAGAAGAGTCGGATGCAGCCCCGATGCTGATTCCAGATCAGAGGGCTGATGTCAGAGGTAGGGTTGATAGTCCGGTCAAAGCGGTAAGTCGTACGCTAAAGCTGCAGACGGACTCTGTGGCTACCCAGTGTTTGCATGTCCCATTCAAACAGGTTAAGCGGGCACACAGGCAATTCGGTGGCCATCCAGAATTTGCTGAAATTCTATACAAGCACAGACGACAACCGGTCAAGATATCCAACAATGGTAAGTCGTTTGATTTACTTTTCCCCTTCCCTGAGGCTCTCAGGAAGAAATGGGCAGGCTCGCCTAGGGTCGCCCTTCTGTTTTTTCCATCTGTCATCTTCCAATACTATCTCTCCCGCACGGGGCATCGCTCCGAGACGCCATGGATCAAAACACCGAGAGAGTTGCCCGTTCAGTTTTTCTTCAGACGGCAGGCACGGTACCCCTACTGCCTTCGCCGCCATCTGGCTGACAGCATCCAGGATGTCCCGGGCCGCTAACCTCCACAACGGTCTTCGCGCGGGATCGAGCAATCCGGAGTTCTCAACATGGCTACACAGATCGCTCTGGCGGGTGAGTACATACTCATCGCATCTTTGTCACAGCCTACTGCGCAGTGCAAGCGGCTAGCAGCACGGGGGCCATCTGTCGGGCGATCTGGCTCAGATCCTGGGATGCGGACGCGGCTTCTAGGATAGCACTTACAGCCCTCCCCTTTACAGGAGGTCGTCTGTTTTGGGACTGGCTGGATCAGACTATCGACGAGATCACAGGAGCTTCTATTCCACACACAAGAAAATCAGGCCCCCGCTGAGGAACAGGAAGTTTTCTGTCCTTCTATACATGCCCTTTCTGGCGTTTCTCAGCCACGCCAGCCATCAAAGTCGACGTCCGGATCACAGCGCTACCCTGCTAGATGACTCTTGGTCGTTGCGCGCGGGCGCAGACCAGGGGGGGGAACCTGTCTCATCTCATTCACATCTGGCGGACTTGGATCACGGACGCCTGGGTCGGAGAGATGCTGGTCTCAGGGTACATAACAGAGTTTTCAGCAAGTCTATCGTCGGACATACAGGTCACACCTAATTTGCCAACCGCACAGATGTTCCTGCGTCTCGCAATAGCAGAAGATCATTTTTGGTGATTCCGTACCTGGACGCCTTGTTGATCAGGGGTTCTTCTTTTTGACGACTGTCTCCTAAGTGTTCAGGTCACCATCGATATCCTGTCCCGACTCGGCTAGCTCATCATTCGGAAGAGAGCCCTCTCTGACCCCGGCCAGCAGGATTACCTGTCTAGGCATGGAGTTCGATACCATCCAAGGACACGTCTCCCTTCAAAGAGACCTCCAGATCCTCCGTCACTCCAAGCCGGAGAGTCCCCAGTCGGATGGTGGCGGCGATAGAGGCGGTTCCGTTTGCCGCTTCCACCTTCGTCTCCTTCAGCTGACTGGGCCGAACAGATGGGACAATTGACTCCGGGAAACCGCCGCCCACTTTTATGGTGGACCAGCGGCCCTCATCAGTCCAGTGGAATGTCTTTGATACCAGTACACTGGCAGGCAGTCATCACCAATATCAGTTTTTCTGACTGGAGAGCGGTGTTCCGAAACACACGGCTCACGGTCGGTGGTCCTCCCAGGAGAGCCGTCTCCCTATCAATTTTTTTTTAGGGATCAGAGTTTTTTTCTCCGAGCCCTACAGATTTTTTTCAGCCCTTCATACAAGAATCGCCATCCAGAATCCAGTCGGACATCACCTGGGCGGAACAAGGAGCGGCATGGCGATGACATAGGTGAATAAGATCTTACAGTGGGCATAGCCTCTCCACTCCAGATTTTTGTCCGCAATCATTTTCCCCGCCGTGGAGCATTGGGCAGCAGACTATATCAGCAAGGTCTGGCGGCAGGCGAAGGATCCCTCAACAGAGAGGCTCTCGAATGGATCGGCCTCAGATGAGATATTCCGAATGTGGACCTGATGGCTTCTCGATTCAACAATCAAGTCACAAAAGTCCTCAAGAAACTCAAAGCAGAGGGCATCCCAGTGACTCTCATTGCCATGGTTTGACCCAGGCAAGCATTGTTCGCAGAGCTCACGCAGCTCATCAGGCACCCCATGGTGGCTTCCAGTTCGTCTGAACTTCCTGTTGCAAAAGTCCTCTTTTTCCATCAATATTCAGAGGTTCTCAATTTGACCGCATGGCTGTGGAACCAGGGCTACTAGCCCAGGCAGGCTCTTTCCCACAGGTGTTACAGACCAGGGTCAGAACTCAGAAGCCTCCGTCTTCAAACATCTACTACCGCACCGGAAAGGCCTCCTTTCAAGAGTGTAAGGTCAACGTCAACTCATCTCCACTGGATATGTCACTCCCAGTGTTACTGGCCTTCCTACAGTCAGGCTTACAGGCGGGTCTCTCGCCAGCAACCTTCGAAGGGCAGGTGTCGGCTCTATCTGTCTTTTCCAGAGAAATCTTGCATCTCGGCCGCAAGTCAGGACGTTCATCCAAGGAGTCGTCCATCTGGCACCGCTAGATCGTTCCCCGCTAGAGCCATGGGACCTCCAGCTGGCTCTAGGGTCTCTTCAATTAGCCCCCGTTCGATCCTCAATCTCGCGCCTATCTGGGAAGGTGGCTTTGTTGAGGGCAGTCACTTCAATCAGAGGAAGATCTGCTCTGTAAGCCCTCTCATGCGGGTCAGTTTTTCTTGTTTTTTTTCACCAAGACGAGATTATTCGGCACCCGTCTCAGGTTTTTTTCCTACCGGATGTAGTATCTGAATGAGGTGATGGTGGCTCCATCCTTCGGTCCAGCCTCCATTCGATCCTTGGAGAGGTCACGCATCTTGGACGGCCTATTCGCCCTGTTTACTGGACCAGGAGGGGCATGCCGGCGTCCAAGGCTACCACTGCAAGTTGGATCAGGCCGACCATATCAGAGGCCTACAGGATTAGAGTCAGGTTTCTCCGAGGGGTGTAAAAGCCTTTCCACCTGTGCAATTGGGGCGTCTAGGACAATCAGACGCCAGGCGTCAGCCAAGCAAGTCTACAGAGCCGCCGCGTAGTCAAGCTTTTCATACCTTTTCCAGGGTTTCCAGGATACAGCAAGCCGCTGTCGCACACCTATGATAAGCCGGTATACTTTTGCACCAAGCATTCTTACAGAGTTTGCGATATGTTTTGAATCTGTATGATTACTCCTGTACCCACCCAGGGACTGCTTTTGGACGTCCCATGGTCCTGTGTCCCCCAATGAAAGCGATAGAAAAAGAAGGATTTTTGTGTACTCACCGTAAAATCTCTTTCTCTGAGTCTTCATTGGGGGACACAGCACCCACCCTGTTTGGATATTGGGTTGCTCTTAGTTGCCGGATGTTACTGGTTCTTTATGGAAACACGTTCTTCTGTACCCGGCTTATTTATGCTCTTATATATATATATATATATATATATATATATACAGTAAAGGTTTAAATAAGATATTGTGTGTTTCTTGTTATTACCTTTATTTAGTTATGGTTGTTCAGGTTTCTCCTACTACTGCTTGTACACTAAACTGGCATAGATCCGCCTCCGGCTCGGGGTGTATACTGCTAGGGAGGAGCTAACTTTTTTTATGTCTACTTAGTGTCAGCCTCCTAGTCACAGCAGCATACACCCATGGTCCTGTGTCCCCCAATGAAGACTCAGAGAAAGAGATTTTACGGTGAGTACACAAAAATCCTTGTTTTTGTATCACTTGAATAGAGAAAAAAATCTATGTTTGCTATCGCTGTGATCTGACTGACGTGAACTGTTAGGCCATGTTCACACAGGGCGTTTTTTAGCATGGTTTTTGCAAATCCATACTAATAAACGCTTCCTTCACAGTCCCAGCAAAGTCTACGAGATTCCTCAAATCTCTTGCACAGACACACAAAACACCTGTGTTCTGTTTCCTTATAGTTTTGTCAACCACCTTCGTTTTTGCTGCGTTTCTGAAAGAATGAGCATGCCAATTCTTTCAGCGTTTTTACTGCGTTTTTTTAGCCATACAAATCAATGAGGAAGTGCAAAACCGTGACAAAAAAACATGGCAAAACCACAGGCTATTTACTGGTTAAACTTGAGGTTTTACTACAGAAAAAAACCTGATCAAACATAGCCTTATGTTTCCAGACCATCATTTTTACCACACTATAAGGGTCGTAAAAACAAAACCCAAAAACCAATGGTGAAATTAAAAAAAAAATTTCACCGTTTTATGGCAAGTTTTTTCCCCATGGTTTAGCACATTATATGGCAAAACGGATGGTGTCATTCAAAACTACGACTTGTCTCGCAAAGAAAAAAAACCCCTCTTACGTCTATTGATGAAAGAATCTAATTGTTCTTGGTCTTGAAGGAAGATGAGGAAAAAAGATTAAAGCGCAAAGAGGAAAAACCCTGGCTCTTTAAAGGGTTAATAGATGGGAAAAAAAGAGAAAAATGCCCCAAATAGCATAATAAACACTCAAAAAGAGTAAAAAAAAACCATATCAGAAAACACCCTCAAAAAATATTAAGGGTTTGTTCACACGACATCATTTTTGGGCAGATTCCACTTGGAGTTCACCTGAAAAAGCAGCAGACAAAGTGACCTTAATGTATGGTGATATAAAGAATGGCTTTAAAAAAAACATTACCTATCCATGATCCCTGATACTTCAGTACACGGAGCAGTAAGGCTATAAGCGCACGCTGTGTTTTTTGTCACGTTTTTTAGTGGACTTTTGTCAGAAAGTTGACTTTTGACTTCCCAGCAAAGTCTATGAGAATTCAGTGATGGGAGTGTGCCGCCCCCATGTCAACAGCCGGGCTGCTTGGATCCGGATCTGCGAAGGCTCGAGGGGCGTCCGAACCCGGGGGCCGTGTGGCCACTCAAATTAAGGGGTATTTACAGGGGATTATATTCACACAATCCAAGAAGCTGACACCGACAACTGGATAAACTAAAGTTCTGGACACCGCTGCCGCTGAGGGGAGCTAGTTTGGGTCCCGTACCCGATGGTATTGCCTGATGTTCTGTGACCTTTTCCCTGACACTTAGTTCACTTCTTGGTTGGCTCCGATAGTATTAAACTAGTGGGGTTACTCTGCACAGTGTGGCTAACTGTGGGAGCTTGCTCTCAGGGTTCACGCTTGGGATTTTCTGTACCGTTTTAGTGGAAAGTCCTATTCCCCTCATTGCGCTAGTACCCCGATTTTGGAACGGGTGGAGAACGGATCTTGAAGGCTCCGTTCTCGTCGGGTCAATTGCCAGGTTTCCTGAAGCTACTCCCTGACCTAGGGTCCACGTACCCCGTCGTGCCCTGGTTCCAGCCCGGTGATGATACAAGGCCGCCGGCTGTCCTCCTCGACAGTTCCGTGCCATTTCTCATGATCCCCTGTGACCGGAGTTTCAGCTCCTACTAGGTCCAGACCACCGTCTATCACCTAGTAACTTCCAAGGAGCCCGGCTCCTGACCTCCTCTCTCTTTCCATTCCTCACTTCAACTCTGACTTCAACTTCAACTCTCACTTCAATTAACTGACACTCTTGACCTTCCCAACCAACCCCCCAAGTGGGCGACCCTATTCCACTCAGGCCGTCCACTGGTGTGTCTCTTGGGTGTGCAGAGTGTACCTAGGATTTTGATTGGATGAAGTTGGCAACACCATTTGTTAGGGACCCGTAACCAAGCAGGAGGTGGATATTGCACAGAAGGGCAGATTGCACAATACCCTGTGACGACTTGATAGTCCAGGGAGTCACAGGAGGATTCACATATCAATCCCCCGCTGTCTCGAGATCGGCAAGGCTTGATCCCCGGTATCTGGCCGGATGCCGATCCTCATGTAATCTATGGGGACAAAAATCTGGTGCAAAGGGGGTAGGAGCAAGCTACCCATACTCACTGATCACCGGTGCGGCTGTCACACTGCTCCTGCGGCCTTTCATTCTTCTTTCAGGGCCGCTGATTAGGCTCATTCATATTCACTGCTTTCCACGCCCACCGACGTCTGTGATTGGTTGCAGTCAGACACGCCCCGACGCTGAGTGACAGCGTGTCTGACGCTTCCAAACACAGACTCGGTCTGCGGGTCTATAGCGTACAATAAAAATAAATTTAAAAAACTGTATAGGATCCCCCCCATATTATGATACCCAGCACAGTTAAAGCCCACAGCTACAGGCTGCAGCCCCCAGCCTTGCGCTTATCTTGGCTGTGTAGCAAAATAGAAAGAACCGCATGCAGCCTTTTTTTAAATTATATAAATAAATCATTTAAAAAAAACTGTGCGGTCTCTCCCAATTTTGACAACCAGCCAAAATAAAGCCAGATAGCTGGTAGTTAGTATTCTCAGGCTGGGGAGACCCACGGTTATTGGGAGCTCCCCAGCCTAAAAATATCAGCCTGCGGCCACCCAGGATTGATGCATCCGTTAGATGTGACAACCCCAGCACTTTACTCAGCTATTCTTGATTGCCCTGGTGCGGCCTTTCCAGACTCGGAAGTAGCAGAGCTGCACTGTCGTGGGACCTCGTGTGGATTATGTCGAACCTGCAGAGAAATTTGGGGGGTTAATAAAGGGGTGAAAGAGGGTCTTTGTTATTTTATTTCAAATAAAGGATTTTTTCGGTGTTTGTGTTTATTTCTTTTCACTTACAGATTAGTGATAGGGGTATCTCATAGACTCCTCCGATTACTAAACTAGGGCTTAGAGTCAGCTGTGAGCTGGGATTAACCCCTTATTACCTGATTGCACCGTACAAAGGCAAATGGGAAGAGCGGGGCAAAGTGCTGGGGTTGTCGCATCTAATGAATGCGACAATCCTGGGCAGCTGCAGGCTGATATTTTTAGGCTGGGTGGGGCTCCCAATAACCTTGTGTCTCCTCAGCCTGAGAATACCAGCGCCCGGGTATCTGGATTTACCGTATATATACTAGCTGTACTACACGGCTTCGCCCGGGTTAATAACTGCTGTTAACAAGATAGAATGTATTAACAGAAATTTATTCTGCACACAAAAAACACAAAACAAATAGATAGAAATGTAATTATTAAAAGGCAAAAACTAAGCTAATAGAAACATTTCACAACATATAGTTCAACACCACAGATATTCCACACAGATTTAACTAAATTGGCCAAGTAATGTGCTCCGTCTGTCTCTTTCCAGGTCTGTCTCTTTCCAGGTCTGTCTCTTTCCAGGTCTGCCTCTTTCCTCGACTGCCTCTTTCATCGTCTGCCTCTTTCCCCATCTGTCTCTTTCCCCGTCTGTCTCTTTCCTCGTCTGTCTCTTTCCCCATCTATTTCTTTCCCCGTCTGTCTCTTTCCCCATCTGTCTCTTTCCTTGTCTGCCTGTCTCTGTCTTTCTCTTTCTTTGTCTGTATCTATCTCTCTGTTTCTTTCCCCATCTGTCTCTTTCCAGGTCTGTCTCTTTCCCAGGTCTGTCTCTTTCCTCGTCTGTCTCTCTGTCTCTTTGTCTGTGTCTTTTCCTGTCTGTCTCTTTCCGTCTCCTGTCTTTTTCTGTCTCTATTTCTCTGTCTCTTTACCTGTCTGTCTCTATCAAGGTCTGTGTCTTTCCCCATCTATCTTTGTCTCTCTGGTTGTCTCCTCCTTCCCTGTGTGCCTGTCTCTGTCCCTGCCTGCATGTCTCTCTGTCTCTTTCCCCATCTGTCTCTTTCCAGGTCTGTCACTTTCCAGGTCTGTCTCTGTCTGTCTCTTGCCAAGTCTGTCTCTGTCTGTTTCTTTCCCCGTCTGTCTCTGTCTGTCTTTTTCTCTGTCTGTCTCTTTCCTTGTCTGTCTCTATCTCTCTGTCTCTTTCCGTGTCTGTCTCTGTCTGTCTCTCGCTCGGTCTGCCTCTCTCTGTCTCTCTGTGTCTCTCTCTATCCATCTCCCCACCGACATCTTATTACCTCAAATATAAGCTTCATATACTATGAATGTCTTTTGTTCCTATAGCAACCAATCACAGCTCCTACTAATAACCTGTATTCCCAGGCTCCATTTACTTTAATGAAGCATATTTTTTGGAGAGTAACTGTAAAGCGCGGGGTTAAATTTTCCTGTCGAAACATAGTCTACGACGTTCCCTGGGTCACATGAGGTGTCTGTGCAAAATTTTGTGATTGTAAATGCGATGGTGCGGATACACTTTTCGTTTCACTTTTTCCCCATTATGTAGATAGGAGCAAAAAATAATTGATTGGTAAATTGGAATGCACGGGGTTAAAATTCCGCCTCACAACATAGCCTTTGACCCTCTCGGGGTCCAGACGTGTGAGTGTGCAGACGTGTGAGTGTGCAAAATTCTGTGGCTGTAGCTGTGATGGTGCAGATGCCAATCCCGGACATACACACATACATACATACATTCAGCTCAAAACTATGAATTAACACATGTGGAATGAAATACAAAAAAGTGTGAAATTTGCTGGTGACACTGTTAGGGATTTATTCAAAATTGAAGGCATACTGAACCAGCATGGCTACCACAGCATCTTGCAGCGGCATGCTATTCCATCCGGTTTGTGTTTAGTTGGACCATCATTTGTTTTTCAACAGGACAATGACCCCAAACACACCTCCAGGCTGTGTAAGGGCTATTGACTAAGAAGGAGAGTGATGGGGTGCTACACCAGATGACCTGGTCTCCACAGTCACCAGACCTGAACCCTATCAAGATGGTTTGGGGTGAGCTGGACCGCAGAGTGAAGGCAAAAGGGCCAACAAGTGCTAAGCATCTCTGGGAACTCCTTCAAGACTGTGGGAAAACCATTTCCGGTGATAACCTCTTGAAGCTCATCAAGAGAATGCCAAGAGTGTGCAAAGCAGTAATCAAAGCAAAAGGTGGCTACTTTGAAGAACCTAGAATATAAGATATTTTCAGTTGTTTCACACTTTTGTTAAGTATTTCATTCCACATGTGGTAATTCATAGTTTTGATACCTTCAATGTGAATCTACAATTTTCAGAGTCATGAAAATAAAGAAAACTCTTTGAATGAGAAAGTGTGTCCAAAGTTTGGTCTGTACTGTATATACACAGTATATACTGCTCAAAAAAATAAAGGGAACACTTAAACAACAAAATGGTATTGCAATTATCATGTGCAACCACTAGAGGTCATCATGCACAAAGCTAAACAAAAGTATAAAATAGGAAGTAATGTGATTGAAACCTGAGGTTTAAGTGTATTAACCATAATAAATAATTCAAACTCTGAATTGATTTCTGAAGATTGTACAAAGTAATAGACTAATGGATTTTAAAATGTCCAAATTTATTTTGGGTTTCCTGACTTTTTGTTTAAAGGGAACCTGTCAGGTGCAATATGCACCTAGAGCCACGAGCAGTTCTGGGTGTATATTACTAATCCCTGCCTAACGGTCCCTTTATCTAGTAGCATGGATAAAGAGATCTTTAGAAAAAGTATTTCTAAAGATCCATTACAATATTCTGAGTCCAGCGACTAGTCGCAAGGGCGTTACTTCCCTTGGCTAGTCGGCCCCCTAATGAATGCTGAATTTTAGCTCAGTCTGCATGATCAGAAGCGACGATCCTCTTTGACTGGGGGTCCACTCCTTTAGGCCCAGACCACCGTCTACCACCTAGACAGTTTCCGACGGGAGTCCCTGCTCCCGACCTCCTCAATGCTCCTCACAGCTCGAGGGCTACTTCCAGACTAACTACTGACTACACTCCTCACCTCCCCTTCCTGACCCCCCCCAGGTGGGCGACTCTATTCCACTCAAGCCGTCCACTGGTGTGTCTGGTAGGTGTGGTGCAGGGTGTATCTAGGACTTTTGATTAGCTGATGTAGGCAACACCATAAAATAGGGACCAATAACCAAGAGGGAGGTGGATGTTGCATGGGGGGACAGATTGTATAATACCCTGTGACGACCTGATAGTCCAGGGGCGTCACATTCCCCCTTGGTTAAACGTAGCTCATCCTCGAGCTACAGGACATCAGAGGTTTATTTATTTATTTATTTTTTTAAAGCTATAACATTGAAAAAGAAAACATTTTTATTTACAAGTTTCATCCCACATTAGGGAGGCTTTTCACTTAAATGTTACGGAACTTTTGACTTCATCATATCAACAGTGGAACACTACCGGTTATGTTAGTAGCAGAGACTCAACCTGCTCCGTTGCAGCCTCTTCCTGTGACAGTCCATTCCCAACGTCGCGGATCCCATCAACCCACCTACAAAACAAATCTGACCCGCTGCATACCTATCCGTGGGTCCATGACCAGGTTAAGGTCCCGGGTGTTGACAAGACGACTCTGCTAGGCACAGGAGGTGCAACTATTTACAATAACACAAGTTCGTGTTGGTCACAACCAGTCCTGTGACCATGGTCCATTTTTGCTACTAAACATTGGTGCATAAATGTAACGAAGTCCATGCACCTGGTGCACAAATTATACAATCTTCTTCCTAATCAGATGACTTTATTGATTTAAACCTGGTTGTTTAAAACTCTGTTATTTCATAACATTACTCTATATGGAAAATAACAAACTTTGTAAAACAATAAAAGAAAACACAGATACCTAACAGTTTATACTTTCACATTACAGGTACCACTAACATTCTTCCCTATACCTCTGTGGGGGCTGACCGAAGTTAACCCGGGTCGACCTTCTCAATTCTAGACCCTTCTTCCCCTTGTGACATGGTAATACTTCCTACAGGTTCCTCACCCTCAGTGTTAGGTGTAGCTGGTAGGATTCTACGTGTGCGTGACAAGGGTACAGGTGCTTCTCTAGGTGCTGGAGTGGGTGCAGTGTCAGTAAGCCTTTCCTGTTCTGGTTCTTCCACGGGTTGTGGAAGTGTTAACACAGGGACTATTACATTCTGCATGGGCCAATCTTCTGGAAAGTCACCTAGAATGGTCCGGATCATTCTCTTCTTCCTTTCCACTGCTTGAGGTTGAGGATGAGGTTCATTCACAACTCTTAGGGGCTCTGGACATTTTTTAGATGGTCTCGGGAGATGGTAGCCGTGGTCCTTCCCTGATCCTTGCTGATTAGGCAGGTCTTTTGGTTGTCAAAGTTGGATGGTTGTACCACATAAGGCTCCTTTTCCCATTGATCGTCCAATTTCTGCAGCGTTCTCTTCTTTTTCAGCACCATCTTGCCCGCTGAGAAAGGGCTGCTTTTGCCTGCTTATTAAAATTCCTCTCTTGTCGTTGTCTATTTCGATTCAAACTTTCTTCAACGCATTTTTTAATCTGCTTGTACTGGATCTGGTGACGTGAGTCCCAATCCGTCCTGGGCAAGTAGGTTTCAGGCAACTCGACCTCCATCTCCAAGTCCACTGGGAGTCTTCCAGGTCTGGCTCTCATCAGGTAAGCGGGGTTGCACTTGGTGGATCTCACAGGAATGTTGTTATAGATATCCATAAGGTCTGGAAGCTTTTCAGACCACTGGTTCTGCTCCTCCAGGGGAAGAGTCTTCAGCAGATTGATCACCAGATGGTTCATCTTCTCGCACATACCATTCGTCTGCGCATGATAGGGTGTAGTGCGTATCTTCTTGCACCCGTACAGGCTACAGAATTCCTGTAAGATTTCAGCCTCAAACGCCGGACCTTGATCGGTAAGGACTCGGTCGGGATATCCATGCGGCCAGCGAAGTGCGCTTGGAACGCCTTCGCCGCTGTGCTGGCACTTAGATCCTTAATGGGTACCACCACCAGGAACCGAGAATAGTGGTCTACCATCGTGAGTGCATACGTGTACCCACTTCTGCTGGGAGTTAGCTTGACATGATCTAGAGCTACAATCTCCAGGGGCTGCTTGGTGACTATCGGCTGGAGTGGTGCTCGCTGACTGGTGCCATCCTGCCTCAAGGCACAGGGACCGCAATTCCTACACCAGGCCTCTATGGAATCTCTCATCCCTATCCAATAGAAGCGACTCCTCAGCAACATCTCCAACTTCTTCCATCCAAAGTGCCCGGCTCCATCATGGTACGCTTCCAGCACCACTGGGACATATGCTTGGGGTATCACAATCTGGCAGATTCTCTCGTGTGTCTTGGGGTTGGTTAGGCTTCTACACAGTTTGCCTTGGTGAAGATAGAGCCGACTTCTGTCCTGCCATGTACCGCCCCGGGGCTCGGCCGGCTGCCGAGCCGCTCGGATCCGTGCTCGTCGGTGGGTGGCTCGAGCTCCTCACGGACCTGGGGGTCACGTCGCTCTGAAAGGGAGTTGCTGGCGCTATGTGTAGGGACTTCGGTGGGGAGGTCCACGGCCGGAGCTGCGGTTGTTTTTGAGGATTTAAGTTCGTGACGCCACCCACGGGTTGTGGTGAATGGATGGACACCACCGCTGCCGTTGACTAGGCTCCCAGGGACGGTGTTGCGCAGCTTGGTGTTGACCCCTCCGTGGGTAGGGGGATGATGGTCCCGGGGGCCCAAGGGAGGTGCTGAGGCGGGGGATGGATGCGTGCTGGCGGGTCGGTGCAGTGCGGCGTGGTGCGGTGTGCGCCCCGAAGGCACTGTTGTACTCACTATTACAAACACACTGAAGTCTCTGGTAAACCAAACAAGATGGTGGACGGTGCCCGCAGCCGGCTGCGCTTCTTCCCTTTTTAGGTTGGTGGTTTCCGCGTTTCTCCTGCACCTCACTTGTTGTAGAAATGATGACTCCTATGCTTGAGCAACGGTAGTCCGCTCCCCAGCCTTGTGTGTGCCGGTAGAGCCCATTTGCCTGCAGACGCTGGCCCATGGGGTCTCGATGCCTAGGCGGTGGCTTTCTACCCCTATCGTTGGGCTGTTGTCTTCAGTCGGGTGTTAGGTGGGAAAGGGCCTAATGTCTAGTCCTCAATCAGTTGATTCGACTCGGTCCAGTTGTTTTTGGGCCTCGTACTGGGTGTGAGTACCCCTCCTGGTGCTCCGGTTTCCAATCAGTTCCCCGGTTCGGTACCGGCGGGCTACTACCCGGTCCCGGTCTCTTACGTTTCCACCGGCTGTAATCCCAGCTCCTGCAGGCAGCCACTACCGTCTGCCTCCTTGCCACGGTATCAGGGCTACGACCCTGACACCGGTCAGTAGCCAGCCACCATTCCCCCTGGACACAAGCCTGTATCATCTCATACACCAGGTCTTTGACCTTTTTCCAAGTTACCACTTTTGAGCATAGCCCTGGCATAGGACATTGTTACCATATAGGCTGTTTCCCTTTTGAGGTCCTCTGCTCACTAACAAGATTGGCATGGCACCTATACAGTAGCCAATTATTGGACAGTCACGACATACGACTTTCTACCTCGGTGGAATACCACTACATGATTACCCCATAGACTATTGACTGGCTGATCCCGATTGTCTATTATTCAGTCACAGCGCTCATACGCACCTGATAAGTTCCTCTTCATATGAGTGGTGACTCGTATTGCTCCCTCCCTCGAGTAGTATGCACATACCGATTTCTCTGCTTCATAGTCTGATTAATTCTCTTGATAAAGGTCAAGGTATGACCGAAACGTCGAGATAAGACTATTCACAATAAAAAACATCAAAAATACCCAGACATTGTTTCTTTTTTCTCTTGGAGTGCCGGGGATAATTTTGTATTTTTGGAGTGTTAATGCTGCAGACCTGACACCTCAGGCCTGCTGCACTTGAACTTGACTCCCAACAGACTCAACTTCACTTCTCCACTGCACTGAACTGAACTCTCTGTTTTTCCTGCCTCAGGGCCTGTGTACTCCTCGGTGGGCGTGGCCAACCGCCTGGCTGCGCCCCCTGGTGTGAACATCAAACCCTGAGGGAGGTGACAAGGGTTTTGTAGGTTGGCTGCTGGTACCTTTTTAGGGAAAGGTGTTTGTGTAAGGGACTACCTGTGACAACCTGGCTAGTCCAGGGCGTCACATTCCCCCTTGGTTTAATGCAGACCATCCGCGGGCTGCCCATCCACCACCGGTTTATTTTTGTTGCTTTATCTGAAAAAGATTAAAACAGGTTTACAACTATAATAACTCCCATGGTCTTTTCGGGGCACTCCGCTTTCTTTCCGCTCAGCTTCACTTCTTGGCTGCACCTCTCTGTTCCCAGGGGGCGGGGCTTCCACTCTTGCGCTCTTTTCGCGGGGAAGACGGGTCTGGCGGTAAACTACGCGCTAAGGGATAGTGACAAGATGGCGGATTCTGAAATTTTTCAACGGGTCAGCGCTGACTTCTGCTTCAAGGCGCACTTCCACCGGTAAGTGGATGGGTTCAACCCTGTTCGTGACGCCAGAAGAGTCGATGTGTACCGGCCCGCGCTCGGCCGCAGCCGAGCCGCTCGGTTTCGGGCTTGTTTGGTGGGTGGCTCGAGCGCCTCCGGAACCGGGGGTCTCGTCGCTCTGAAAGGGGTTTGGCGCTACGTGTAGGGACTTCGGTGGGGAGGTTCATGGCCGGGGCCGTGGTTTTGTTAGGGATTAAAGTTCGTGACACCACCCACGGGTTGTGGTGAATGTGGACACCACTGCTGCCGTTAACTGGGCTCCCGAGGACGGTGTTATGCAGCCTGGTGTTGACCCCTCCGTGGGCAGGAGGTGATGGTCCCGGGGCCCGATGGTTTGTGAGGTGCGGGCAAAATGGTGTGGTGCGTGGCCCGAGGGCATTGTTGTACTCACTGTGACAGATACACTGGAGTCTCTGGTAAACCAAAAAGGATGGTAGCCGGTGCCCGCAGCCGGCTGCGCTGTGCCCCTTTCTCAGGTTGGTGGTTCCCGCCTTTCTCCTGCACCTCTTTAGTAGAATTTGACTGCCTATTCTTCAGCAACGGTAGTCCGCTCCCCAGCTTGATGTGTGTCGGGGAACCCGTTTGCCCGCAGGCGTTGGCCCGTGGGATCTCTCTGCCTGGGCGGTGGCTTTCTATCCCCCTCGGTGGGCTGTTGCCGTCTTTCAGGTCTTGGGACGGGAAAAGACCTAAGGTCCAGACCTCAATCAGTGAATTCGACGTGGTCCAGTGGCTTCTGGACCTCGTCCTGGGTCTGAGTACCCCTCCTGGTGCTCCGGTTTCCAGTTGGCTCCCCGGTTCGGTTCCGGCGGGCCACTACCCTATCCCGGTCCCTTAAGGTTCCACCAGCTGTCTTCCCGGCTCCTGCAGGCGGCAACCACCATCTGCCTCCTTGCCAGAGGTGACTGGGCTCCAACCCATACACCTGGTGTTAGCCTGTGGCAGACCTGGACACAGGTCTGCACTTGAACTCCACTCCACTATACGGACTAAACAGACTGCACTAACACTGTGCTCCACACGGTAAACTCCACTGTTTTTCCTGCCTCAGGGCCTGTGCACTCCTTGGTGGGTGTGGGCAACCGCCTGGCTCCTCCCCCTGGTGAGAACATTAAACCCTGAGGGAGGTGACAAGGGTTTGTAGGTTGGCTGCTGTCACCTTATTAGGGGCTGGTGTTTGTGCAGGGGGTCTACCTGTGACTACCTGGCTAGTCCAGGGCGTCATAAGTGGGCTGATGAAAAGCAGGTAATTCAATCTCTTCCAGGTCATCTTCGTCCCTCCCATCATCAGACAAATGGGGCATCTTGGACAGTGCATCTGCATTGGTGTTCTTGCGGCCAGCCCTGTACTGATGAAAATCGTAATTTGCCAACCTTGTGACCCAGCGTTGTTCTAATGCTCCCAGCTTCGCCATGTCCAGGTGGGTCAATGGGTTATTATCCGTAAATATGGTAAACTTGACAGCAAGGTAGTGTTTAAACCTCTCTGTCACAGCCCATACAAGTGCCAGGAACTCCAGCTTGAAAGAACTATAATTCTCTGGATTCCGTTTGGTGGGCCTCAATTTCCGGCTAGCGTAGGCTATTACCTTCTCCTTGCCCTTTTGCACTTGCAACAGGACAGCTCCCAGTCCTACGTTGCTAGCATCCGTATACAGTATAAACGGGAGACCGTAGTCGGGATATGCTAGGATTTCGTCCCCTGTCAGGACTGACTTCATCTGCTCAAAGGAATCTTCTTGTTCCTTGCCCCATTGGAACGGAGGGCCAGAGGACTTGCCGTGCACGGGCTGTCCCACCAAGAGGTCTTGTAAGGGGGCTGCCATCTGAGTGTAACCCTTGACAAACCTTTGGTAGTACCCCATCAGGCCCAGGAACTGCCGTACCTCTCTGACGGTGTTGGGCCTCGGCCAGTTCTGGATGGCAGTGATCTTCTCGGGATCTGGTACCACACCCTCTGCACTGACCACATGTCCCAGGTACTGTACTTTAGGTTTCAGTAGGTGACACTTGGATGGCTTGAGCTTCACCCCGTATTTGGATAGTGCCTCATATACTTCCACCAGGTGTTCCTGGTGGGCTTCGTACGTTTTGGAGTACACAATAACGTCGTCCAGATACAGCAAGACCGTTTCAAAATTGCAGTGGCCCAAGCAGCATTCCATGAGCCTCTGGAACAGCCCGAAGGGCATGCTATTGCTATTGAATTTGCACAGTCCCATAGGGGTAGATAACACGGTCTTCTCACGATCCTCTTCGGCAACAGGCACTTGCCAGTATCCGCTAGTGAGATCAAGGATAGAAAAGTAAGTGGCAGATTTTAAGGCAGCCAACGACTCTTCAATACGGGATAAGGGGTAGGCATCCTTGTGAGGGATCTTATTGATCTGTCGGTAGTCCACACACATCCTCATGGTGCCGTCTTTTTTCTTCACCAGTACCAAGGGGGTGGCCCAGGGACTGCAACTGTCACGGATTACCCCAGCTTCCTTCATGCTCTGGAGCATATCTTTAGCGCACTGGTAATGGGCAGGTGGTATGGGCCTATACCTCTCTTTGATAGGTGGGTGAGTGCCTGTGGGTATGTGATGTTGCACCCCCTTTATTCGCCCAAAGTCCAGTGGATGTTTACTGAAGACCTGTTCATACTTCTGGATAACCCTGTAGACCGCTTGTTTATGATGTGTAGGTGTAGAGTCGGTACCTACGTGTAACTCCTGGCACCATCTTTCTAACGGTCCCTGGGGACTATCACTGGGGAACTGATCTCTCAAACTTGGTGAACTCGCTGCATGCATGGCATCCGTGTTTACTACAAACAGCTTGGCAATGGTGGCATACCTGTGTAACATAATCTCCTCCTCCCCTCAATTTAACACTTGCACGGGCACCCTCCCTTTCCGGACATCGACTACCCCCCTGGCTTTCAACACTGTAGGCCAATGCTCTGAGGGAAGGGGCTCTACTACTGCCCGGTAATCCTGTCCACGTGAGCTTACAGCTGCCCTGCACCATATCATCATCTCGCTTCGCGGGGGCACTATAAGAGGGTCCACATCCATTACCCGCACACCACCTATCTCACCTCCGGAGAGATTTACCTGTTGCCGCTGCAGGAGAGTGCGGATTTCACGTTGCAGGACTCTCTGCCGCCCTGCCCCTGCAGTCTCAGACAGCTGTTGAAGCAAAAACAACACTTCTCCCATACTGTTTTCAATGACATTTGTACCTAAAATGATCTTAGGGTTCCGTTCACTAGGGTCATTCTGTACAACTATGAGGCCTTGCCTCGTCAGTTCTACCCGGCCCACCTTAATGGTCACCTCCTTGAACCCGATTAGTAGATAGTAATGTTGTCATCTGGTGGGGTGAGCTCATCGACTAGCTAGAATTTCTTATACAGTACATAGGAAATAGTCGTTACCTGGCAGCCGGTATCAAGGAGTGCAGAGATTGGGATCCCATCCAAGGTGATAGAAACGATGGGCCGTCCCCCTACATACCATTCTCGCCAGTCTGCTGGTCCTTGAGAGTTTATTCCTGGGGATTGGCCCTTAGCCCCGGGGTTGCCTATTTAAAGGCCAGCTCCTCGCATAGTGGCCAGTCTTATTACATTCATAACAAACCGGTTGTCCATACCGGTCACTGTTCCGTACTTTATACGCCGGGGTCCTCATCCAGGGGACGTCCTCCGGGCAGTCGGCTAGTCGGAACTCTCTCGTCGGGGTGGTCTTGGACTTGAGTTGCATCGCCTTCAAATCCTGGCGACGTTGCTGCTCAGCTGCTGTACCTGTGAAGACAAATCGCTGATTCCGCCTACGGGCACTACTGGAAGGGTTGGCTCCGGCAGTGCTAATGTGACGCCCTGGCCGGGCCAGATAGTCACAGATAGAGCCCCGCACAATACCAGTCCCCTAACAAGGTGACAGCTGCCAAACACTAATACCCTAGTCATCCCCCTCAGTGCTTGATGGACACACCAGGGGGCGGAGCCAGGTGGTTGGCCACACCCACCAAGGAGTTCAGAGAGCCTGATGCGGGAGAAGTAGTCAGATTAGTTTTGGAGGTGAAGTAGAGTGGAAGCAGGCCTGTGTGTCAGGTCTGCAACAAACTGACAGGTGCCAGGGTAGGAGCCCGGGCACCTTTGGCTAGGAGGCATACGGAGGCCTCTGCCTCCAGGAGCCGGGAAGACGGCTCGGTGGAACCGTGGTGGACCGGGACAGGGTAGTGGCCCACCTGTACCGACCCGGGGAACCGATTCGGAAACCGGAGCACAAAGGGGGGTACTCAGACCCTGAAGCTAGGTCCAGAAGCTACTGGGGGCTAGCTAATTAACTGATTGCGGCCAGTACTATAGGTCCTGTCCCACCCAAAGTCCTGACTGAAGACAAGAGCCCAACGAGGGGGATAGAAAGCCACCGCCACGGCAGAGAGATTCCAAGGGCCAGTGTCTGCGGGCAAAGGGCTCTTCCGTCATCTACAAGCTGGGGAGCGGACTCCTGACGTTGCAGGCGCAGGTAGTCTACCATCACACAAACAGGTGCAGGAGAAAGGCAGAGACCACCAACCGGGTGGGGGACCAGACTGCAGCCGGCTGCGGGCACCGACCACCATCACCTTGGTTTACCAGAGACTTGTGTGTGTTACTAATCGTGAGTACACCAGTGCCTTCCGGCCGCACATCTCCCCGCACTGCCCAACTACTCTCCCAATGGGTCCCGGGGCCACCATCCCTACCCACGGAGGGGTTAACAACTTGCTGCGCAACATCTCCCCCGGGTGCCCCGTAACTGCAGCGGTGGTGTCCACCTTCACCACAACCCATGTGTGGCGTCACAAACTCATACATGGCTCCGGCCGTACACCTACATCCCCAAACCGCCAATCCCTTTTAGATCGGAGTGACCGTGGACCCCCGAGTCCGGAGACCCTCGAGCCTCCCACTGAAGGTCCGGATCCGAGTGCTTGGCTGCCGCCGAGCATGGGGCAGCACACTAAGGCAAGGGGCTTCACATGTATCGGAGAGGTGACTGTTGTGAATGTTAGTTATGTTTTGGCTGCTGGGAGGCTCCCTCTGGTGGCCAGGAGTGGTTTGGACTTGGACCAGGTGTGTTGTGCAATGGGCGTTTCCTTTGCTAACTCTCTGCTTATTTAAATCCTGGTCTGATAGCAGGCTATGCTGGATGTCAGTTGTTCTTTGTATTACCAGCCTGCTTCATTCTGCTCCACACCACATCTACCCCAGATAAGTGCTTGCTCTTTATTTATTGTTTGGTTCTTTTGCTCTTGTCTGGGTTTGTCATTTGCTGTGGTTGTTTTCAGTTTATTTGCATGCAGGGATTTTCCCCCTCAGTTGCTTGGCTGGGGAACGCCCTGCAGTTCTGTTCGGAGATTATCAACCCTGTATCTTTCCGTTTGACTCTGCCTGCGTCATTTAAGATTCACAATGTCTTCCATAAGTCCTTGTTGAAGAAACATGTGGAGCCAACAGTTCCTGCAGCAGCGCCTCCTGACCGTTTTGGTACAAGGGGATCTGTAGTATGAGGTTGAAAAAATTCTGGATTCCCGTCGCAGTAGGCGTCAGCTTCAGTACCTTGTGAAATGGAAGGGTTATGGGCAGGAGGATAACTCTTGGGTTGTGGCTTCTGACATTCATGTGGACAGGTTGGTTCGCGCCTTCCATCATGCTCATCCCGAGCGACCCGGTGCCGTTGGTGAGAGATCGGTGACCCCTCCTCAAGGGGGGGGGTACTGTTGTGAATGTTAGTTATGTTTTGGCTGCTGGGAGGCTCCCTCTGGTGGCCAGGAATGGTTTGGACTTGGACCAGGTGTGTTGTGCAATGGGCGTTTCCTTTGCTAACTCTCTGCTTATTTAAATCCTGGTCTGATAGCAGGCTATGCTGGATGTCAGTTGTTCTTTGTATTACCAGCCTGCTTCATTCTGCTCCACACCACATCTACCGCAGATAAGTGCTTGCTCTTTATTTATTGTTTGGTTCTTTTGATCTTGTTTGGGTTTGTCATTTGCTGTGGTTGTTTTCAGTTTATTTGCATGCAGGGATTTTCCCCCTCAGTTGCTTGGCTGGGGAACTCCCTGCAGTTCTGTTTGGAGTATAGCTCCTTTGGGTCCATGTGTTTGTGGCTTGTTGAATTTGTAATGATTCTTGTTTTCTGTTCATTGGTATGACAAGAGCACCTGGTATAGGACGGAGTTCAGATCATGCGATCTGAGGGCCTTTTTGTACTATCAGGAATTTGGGATTTTGCAGGGTTTTTCTCTGGCCACCATTAGTCCCTTTCCTGTCCTTTCCTATTTTAGTCAGTGGGGGCCTCACCTTTTGCTAATCCTGTCATCTATCTGTGTATTGTGTTGTTCCTATATCACTGCAGTCTTTGAATGTGGGGGGCTTGCTATTCTTGTCTATTTTCTGAGGCAGAGAGTTATTCATCTTTCCTTCCCTTAGGATAGTTAGTTCTCCGGCTTGGTTCGCGGTGCACAGGATGTTAGTTCACCCCTCGGCTACTTCTAGTGTTGATGGTTAGTGAGGGGATGGCGGCTAGATTAGTTGCCAATGCTCTTGTCACCTTTTACCAATGATTTGTGGTGGTCTTCCATGGTTCCGGATCATAACAGGTGCCAGCTTGCCAGGATGGGAGTGGAGAATCAGGAACCTCCGGGGGTTGCAGGGCTTTGATCGCCCGCTCCTTCAAGGAATTAAGGTCCAATGTGGGATGTTCCAGGGCCCACAGCCGGAGCTACTTGCGGTCTTTCACTGATCCCAGCCTTTGCAGGAACTGCTCCACAAGCATCTTGTTCCCCTCTGGCTCACAAATGTTCTTGATCAATCTCAGAGTCCGCAGCGCAGCTTGTAGTCTCAGGGCATAGTCCCTAATGCTGTCTTGAGGGAGTAGTTTGCAGCTGTAGAACCTCAGCTCAGCTTCGGTGCGGGTCTCAAATGCAGCTCCCAGTCGCTTAAGGATGGTGGGTACCGAGACCCGGTCTTCCTCCGTCGATGTCTCCACCTCCATTTCGGCAGCACCGTTCAGCTAGCTAAGTACTACAGACGCCCGTTGCCGTCCGGTCAGGGCGTACATGTACCGCCCCGGGGCTCGGCTGGCTGCCGAGCTGCTCGGATCCGTGCTCGTCGGTGGGTGGCTCGAGCTCCTCACGGACCCGGGGGTCACGTCGCTCTGCAAGGGGGTTGGCGCTACACGTAGGGACTTTGGTGAGGAGGTCCACGGCTGAAGCCGTGGTTGTTCGTAGGGGATTTGAGTTTGTGACGCCACCCACGGGTTGTGGTGAATGGATTGACACCACTGCTGCCGTTGACAAGGCTCCCGGGGACGGTGTTGTGCAGCTTGGTGTTGACCCTCCTCCATGGGTAGGGGGAATAATGGTCCCGGGAGCCCGAGGGAGGTGCTGAGGCGGGAGACTAGATGGTACCGGCTTGTCGGTACGGTGCGGCGCGGTGCGCGGCCTGAAGGCACTGTTGTACTCACTATTACAAACACGCTGAAGTCTCTGGTAAACCAAACAAGATGGTGAACGGTGCCCGCAGCCGGCTGCGCTTTTCCCCCTTTCAGATTGGTGGTTTCCGCCTTTCTCCTGCACCTCGCTTGTGTAGAAAATGACGACTCCTATGCCTGAGCAACGGTAGTCAGCTCCCCAGCCTGGTGTGTGCCAGGAGAGCCCTTTTTTTCCGCAGATGCTGGCCCGTCGGGTCTCTATGCCTGGGCGGTGACTTTACCCTAATGGTTGGGCTGTTGTCTTCAGTCGGGTCTTAGGTGGGAAGGGACCTAAAGTCCAATCCTCAATCAGTTGATTTGACTCAGCCCAGTTGTTTCTGGGCCTCGTACTGGGTCTGAGTACCCCTCCTGGTGCTCCGGTTTCCAATCGGTTCCCCGGTTCGGTACCGGCGGGCCACCACCTGTCCCCGGTCCCTATGGTTCCATCGGCTGTAATCCCAGCTCCTGCAGGCGGCCACCACCGTCTGCCTCCTTGCCAGAGGTGACTGGGCTCCAACCCAGACACCTGTCGTAGACTATGGCAGACCTGAACGCAGGTCTGCCCTTGAACTTCACTCCACTCCACTTCACAGTCAAAGCTCATCTAGACTAGACTACTCCTGTGCTCCCCATGGGGAACTGCACTGTTTTTCCCGACTCCGGGCCTGTGAACTCCTCGTTGGGCGGAGCCAACCACCTGCCCCCCCCCCCCCCTGGTGTGAACATCAAACCCGGAGGGAGGTGACAAAGGTTTTGTAGTTTGGCTGCTGTCACCTTATTAAGGGGGAGGTGTTTGTGTAAGGGCCTACCTGTGACAACCTGGCTAGTTCAGGGCGTCACATACATGTCGAGGACATATCTTCCGCTTGAACCCCTGCAGGGCATCGCACCTGACATGTTCCCTTAAAGGTGGTTTCCACTTTCAAATATCACAGAATTTATAAATTGCTGGGCTATAGCATAACATTCTAATTGGAAAGTGGTTAATTTCGTAAACGAGAAAAGATCCCCTAAATCTACTTATTAACCTCATTATTAGGCCAATTTAACTGTTTCTTTTCTAGATCACTCAGCTTAAAGGGGACACCGCTCTAAACTTTGCTTCAGGACATGTTTTGCTCCATTGAATGAATCTGTTTCTCACTGATGGTTTTGTCACTTGTAATTTTTGTCGCTTTTAATGTATAATCATTCAAGGCTTGCTGACATGAAAATGAGATTTTCCAGCACTGACTCCCCGATGAGCTAATGCTTATAAATCGGAGCCAATCTGGAGAGTCAGAGCTGGAACAGAAGGACAGCGGCCAAGATCTCTAACAAGAGAAGACGTGGAGGTCAGACCACATCACACTCTCGGGGGCGCACAACTACTTTGTCAACCAACCTCAAATTTATAAGAGCTGTATGTGATGAGGAGTAAATTCTTCTGGCTTTTTTTCCCCCTTCAGTAACGAGACCACTCTTCTCCATGGACGGCTGGTTTCACATATCAGGCTTCTTAGTACGTACACTATCCCCTTTTTTTTTTTGCGGATAGATGACAGGCAAATTACAAGGAATGCGCCTTTACTCATGTCCCTTTTTTTACTTTTGAGGACCAGTTATCTGTAGAGATGAGCAGACCCGAACTTGAAAGTTCAGTGTTCGTACTACAAAAAAAATCAATCTTCAAGTTTGGAGTTCGGGTGCTTTAGGTATGCTGACCACTCGTGCGAGCATCAATGTGCTCGGGTACGCTCGGTGCTCAGCCCACTGTGCGCTGCTTGCAGTGTTTGAATGGCGCACACTGGGGGTAACAACAGCGTGATCAGATGTAGAGTGCACCCCCCAAAAAAAATCCTGCCTTCATTCCACTGGAAGTGTTCTGTGGGCGGAGACCTGAACTACCCAATCAGTGAGTTCCATTGTGGTTCAGGTCAAGTCTGGGCCCAGAACCGAATGTTATCTAATGCTTGGCTGAAGCTGCAGAGCCCGAACTTCCATGGTCCACTCATCTCTAGTAGAAATGAGCAGACCTGTGGAAGTTCGGTTCGTCAGGTTCAGCTGGACTGTACAATATGATTGGTTTGGGACCCAGACTTGACCTGTACCACAATAGAACTCACTGATTGGGCAGTTCAGGTCTCCGCCCACATGCAACCCGCCATAAACAGAACACTTTCAGGGCGGGTGGGTGCACACTAATGGTACTCACTGATTGGGTAGATCAGGTCTCTGCTCACATGCAGCCAGCCATAAATAGAGCACTTCCGGGGCGGGTGGGTGCACACTAATGGAACTCACTGTTTTGGCAGTTCAGGTCTCCGCCCACATGCAGCCAGCCATAAACAGATCACTTCCGGGGTGGGTGGGTGCACACTAATGGAACTTACTGATTGGGCAGTTCAGGTCTCCATCCACATGCAGCCAGCCATAAACAGACCACTTCCGGGGCGGGTAGGTGCACATTAATGGAACTCACTGGTTGGGCAGTTCAGGTCTCCGCCCACATGCAGCCAGCCATAAACAGATCACTTCCGGGGTGAGTGGATGCACAGTAATGGAACTCACTGATTGGGCAGTTCAGGTCTCCGTTCACATGCAGCCAGCCATAAACAGATCACTTCCGGGGTGGGTGCACACTAATGGAACTCACTGATTGGGCAGTTCAGGTCTCCGCCCACATGCAGCCAGCCATAAACAGAACACTTCCGGGGCGGGTGGGTGCACACTACATCTGACCACGCTCATTCAAACACTGCAAGTGGCTCGCACTGAGCTGAGCACCGAGAGTACATGAGACCATCGATGCTCGCGTGAGTGGTGTTCATACACTCATCTCTAATGTCTAGTTATCAGCAAAATGAAGAAAGAATTAGACATGTCCTGCTTTGATCTGTGTTATGGATTATGGATCAAACTCACCAATGCAATTCAATGGTACCATTAAAAAAAAATAAATAAATAAAAGATTGCACATGGATATCAGGAAGAGAAGTAGAAAAGATTGTTTTTTTTTCTTCATGAGTACTGTAAGGCCCTGTGCACATGAAGCGGTTGCAATCTGTTGCCCCAAACTACACACTTCTCTCAGCAAAGTCTATCAAAATTCAAAAATGCTATCCGCACGTTGGTTCATTTTTCCTGGCAGATTTGGTTCAGAAAAAAGAAGCAGCATGTCAATTCATTGTACGGTTTTGTTCTGCATTTTTTATCCCTTCTAGCCATTGAATACACTACAAAACGGATGGGACAAAAATGCACCAAAAAGACCCATTAAAATACAACAAAAAAAAGGCATTTTTTATAGCGTTTTTCTGCCACACGGTGCAGTTTTTAGATGCAGATACTTTCTGAAGCATGCATATGTGACGCCCTGGCAAAAAACAGGTAGTCACACAAATTAGGCCCCCGCACAACACCGCTCCCACACAGGGTTAAAGCAGCCGACGAAACCCTAGTCACCCCCCCAGGGAAGGACAGGCACACCAGTGGGCGGGACCAGGTGGAAAGGAAACGCCCACCTAGGGGTCTGGAGAGCCCGGGGCGGGAAAACAAGTTAGTTAAGTTTGGAGGAGTGAAATGAGAAGCTGACAGGTGTCAGGGTCGGAGCCCTGACACATTGGCTAGGTGGCAGACGGTGGTCACTGCCAGCAGGAGACTGGAAGACTACTCGGAGGATACGAGGTGAACCGGGGCAGGGTTGTAGCCCGCCGGTACCGACACCGGAAACCGTACACACCAGGGGGTACTCGGACCCTGTAGCCAGAACTGGCACCGATGGCCTAGCTAATTAACTGATTGAGGGCAGGATTCCAGGTCCTGTCCCAACCTCAGTCCCGAAAAGTAGACAACCACCAACAGAGAGGGATAGGGCATCCGCCAGGGCCCGGTAGATCCCACAGGTCAGCGTCTGACGGGCACGGCTCCCAACCATAGGACCGGGAGCGGACTCCTGCATTACACACTGGGAAGTCTACACAAGAAAACACAAAGTGCAGAGGAAAGGGGCAGTGACCATCAGCCCGGGTGTGGGACCAAATACACCCATCTGCGGCAGCCGGCCACCATCACCTTGGTTTACCAAAAGACTTGTGTGATTGATTCAACAGTGAGTAACTTTCCCGGCCTGACCGGGTGCGCCGGCCCCTGCCGTTATCATCCCCTGCACAGAGACATTGGGCCCTGGGGCATCCATCCCTGCCCACGGGCAGGTTACCATCCAGCTGCCAGCCCATCGACCCTGGGAGCCCCACAACTGCAGCGGTGGTGCTACATCTCACCGCACACCATGGTTGGCGTCATAGACAGTTTTCAACAATCCCCGTACAAATACGTCCCCCTTTTATTCGGAGTGTCCGCGTGACCCCTGGGTCCGATAGAGTCCCTTGAGCCATACCGCAGATCGGGATCCGAGCAGCACGGCTGCTGGCACGGGGGCGGCACACATACATACCCTAAAATCTAACACAGTGACCAAAAAGTAATGCAGCGCATGGAAAAATATATGGACAATTTTTCACGTATGATTGAAAAAATAACTTGTGAAACTAGCCTATGGCTAAACTGCAATATTAAATATAGTTTTGGGACAAGAATGGGACTGATAACTCCCCATTTCTCTTCTTCTGCCCCCTTGTAACCTAATACATTGGAGTAGGATCATACAGGGGTTGTCTGTGCATCCAATATTGATGACGTATTCAAGAGATAGGTCATCAATATCAGACCGGTGGAGATCCAATGCCCGGCTCCCCATTCCCACCAATCAAATATTCTTCGCTTTGGTGACAATAGAATAGGATATGATCTGCCCCTCTCGGCATTGAATGGCACGGTGCAGCTCACCTTTGCGCAGAGTGCACATCCGTTCTCTGCTGGAGATCATAGCTGATCGTGGGGGTGCAGGCTACCGGACATTCCCTTTAAGGTTTTCAGTCAGTCTCAAATATTACCAATGAGGTAAAGGAAGAACTACCGTATTTTTCAAATGATAAAACTCACTTTTCCGCACAAAACTTTTGGAGGAAAATGAGGGCTGCATCTTAAAATCCGATTGTAACTTACCGGGGGGTGGTGGAGAGGGGTCACAGGAGGTTGGGGCAATGCTGTGCCCTGGCACAGAGCAGGCACTGCTCTGTGCCAGGGCTGCAGGGCTCTGAGTGGCGGGGATCTGTGCGACCTGCAGCGGCAGGCATCTGCGTGGCTAGCGGCGGCGAGTACTTCAAATAATGGCACCCAGAGTCAGCGCATGTGCAGATGGGGATCTCAGCTCAAACTTTCCTTAAGCAGGCGTCGACTCCAGCCTCCATTTCTTTGACGCCTTAGCGCAGAGCAGAGCCCGGTGCCCCAGGAAAGAGCAGAGCCTGCAGCTCCAGGACAGAGCAGCGCCGCAGCCTGGGCCCCCTTCTGCACCACCCGCAGCATCGCCTACTCCAGCACCGCCCCCTGCCTCCTGTGACCACCGCTGCCACCCTCCCCTCCGGTAAAACACCACCAGATTATAAAACGGACCCCATGTTTTGTTTTTTTCCTCTAAATTTGGGGTGTGTCTTATAATCCGGTGCGTCTTATAAAATGAAAAATACGGTATATTTTAGGCTCGTAACCTAAATTCATTAGATAACGAATCGATCAAGTGACAGGGATCTCCCTCCTGGCTCTGCCATACACTTGAATGTTCAGCTCAGTAAAGCATTCATTTACTTTCAATGAAGAGAGAAGAGTAAGCTGTTATTAAACATTTTCGGCAGTAGCTTATCTCCTGGGAGAAGACAAAATTGCGTGCTTTAATTGAAGATAACCCGATCCTTCACTCGCTGAACATCGTCTGTCGGGGGAGAGCGGGGAGACTCCCATACAGATTGGGATGGTCTCCTCGTCCTCCGAAAAATCAGCAGACTTAGCCAGCTCTTATCTTTTGTGTATAGGGGCCTTAGTTTTAATATCATCTAGGCAACTCAGCCAAAAAATCTCAAGTAGGTCATAAACAATCTATATACCGTATTTTTCGGATTATAAGACGCGCTTTTCCTCCCAAAAATTTGGGAGGAAAATGAGGGGTGCGTCTTAAAATCCGAATGTAGCTTTACCTGGGGGTCCTGTCTGTGCGGCGATCGGGCGGCCAGTTGCCTGTGTGCAAGCGGCCGTGTACCTGTGGCTGCGTACGGGTGTAAGTCGGATGCTTCTGCGGGCGGCAGTCAGGTACCTGTGACTGCGTGCGGGTGGCCGTTGGGTGCCTGCATGCGGGCGGCAGCCGGGTGCCTGCGTGAGGGCACCAGCCAAATGCCTGTCGGTGTCGGCTGCCTCTCTGTGCGGGTGGACGGGCGTACTGCTGGCTGCCACTGTGTGCGTGCTGGTGGCTGTGCAGCAGGTTTCCCAGTGTGTCTGCGGTCTCAGTTTCAAGTGATGGCGCCGGGAGCTGGCGCGTGCACAGATGGAGCTCTTGGATGAGAGCTCCATCTGCGCACGCGCCGCTCCAGGAGTCAGCGCATGCGCAGATGGAGCCCTTGGAAGAGAGCTCCATCTCCGCATTCGCCGCTCCAGACGCCATCATTTGAACTGGGACCGTGGACACTCAATGCACCGGCCTGCTGCACCACTCACCCGCCGCCGCCGCTGCTGCCACTACTGACACACCGTGCCTGTCACCACGGACCCCGCCGCACCTGCCACCACGGACCCCGCCGCACCTGTCACCACGGACCCTGCTGCACCTGTCACCATGGACCCTACCCCCACTGACCCGCCGCCAGCACAACCTCTGCCTCCTGTGACCCTGCTTCACCACCACTGCTGCCCCCCTCCGGTAAGAGAACACCGGAGTATAAGATGGACCCCATTTTTATTTTTTTACCTTTTTTATGTCTAAATTTGGGGTGCGTCTTATAAAGCGAAAAATACCGTAATATATTGTCTGTCCATATACAGAACACTGAATACATTATGCACGGTAAAGCCTCATTCAGAGGTCCATTTTTTATTTTTTTTTATGTACAAGAAAAACGGAGCAATTTTTTGAGTCAGTTTTATCTGAGTGCCATCAGTTTTTTATGTATCTGAAAAAAAATCTCTATTTTTCAATCTAACAGTCTGTGAACATCAGACTTAATTGTACAATTTTTTCACAGACCCACACACTTGCCGATTTTGATCCGAAATTGGGACATTTCTCTGCGATTTTGCACAGACCTTTGTTGTGGAGTTTTGTGACAGGTTCTGGGTCAGAATCTCACTTTATCTTGTGGGACTCCTAATGATTCCCTTTTCTTTTTTCGAGGAGACGGTTAATGGCAGTTTATTTTCCAGCAGCCCCTGACTCCTGGTCAGGTGTTTCCGGTTTGGACCACTCCCAGGTTCTATATATACCCTCTGCTCCCTGCAGGGGGTGCCGGTTATTTTCATTCATTTGGAAGCTTGGCCAACAGGAGACAGGAGCTGGATAAACCTCTCCTTTTTGCTATGTTGGCTGCAGCATAGGTGTTGGCTGCAGCAGTTTGTGGTGTGCTGATTGTACGGTTTGAAAGTTTCCCAGTATTCTGTTTTCTTCCCCCCTTTTATGTTGTTTTTCCTTGTGCACTTTTAGTGGCTCCTTTGTGTGTGGTTGCTGTGTATGAGTTGTCATTTTCCCCTGTCCGTGTCAGGTTGTGGGTTTGTGTTTATGGTCCCAGCTTACCCCTTGGTGGAGGTGGGGTAGGGGAATTACATCAGGGCTAGGACAGGAGTCAGGGACACGCTGGTGACTCAGACCTCTCTACCATCTAACATACCTCTGAGCTGAGGGACAGCGCAGGGTACGCAGTATGAGCATTAGATTAGGTGTCCCGGTCCTGCCATTTGCCTCAGTTACAAAACCGCAGAAAATCACAAACGTGAAAGGCCCCATTCGCTAATGTAGGCACAAGTGCTATCTAAAACAAAAACACACTCGTACACAAAAAACATTTCTGAATGAGGCATTTGGTGAATCTTACAAGAGAATCATCCAATTATCATTAAAAAAATGGAAGATTTTTCATCGGTGTTGTCATCTGTATGTCCGTTTTTTACATCTGTATGGTATCTCTTCGTATATTTCAGGAATGATTAAAATTTACAAGCCCCAAACCACTTTCCTGTGCTAAGAATTGTAATGTATCAGGAAAAATCAGATGTTGATCCATTTGGGATTTAATGGGGTTTTTTTTGCGCAACCGCAGGCTTGAAAAGGCGAGTCTCACCAGACATGCCGCAGACATTTGGTCCACGTGAAAAAAACGGTCATATTAATAACATTGATCCGAGTGCTGCCAGTTTTTTTTCACAAGGACAATACTTGGACTGCAGATATACCTGTGTGAATGTGTCCGCTTTGGACAACCTCTACAACTATAACCGGATCACATTTTATCGGTTTCGCGTACCTTCACTAATCATCTGAATTGTTGGGGAAACTTAGGAGTAAAGTTTTTTTCTTTTAATTGCTAAGAGAACCCACACAAGAAAAATAACAACACGCTGTTCATGGGGAATAATGGGCTGTTCATGTAATGCATGAATGTTAAGGAAGGTGCCAGCCCCCGGCCACACAAGCGCCGCACTCCTTCGCCAAGGAGACTGTGTACGGATGTGACTTCGAGTGGGGTGCATGACACTGGTTTCTTCAGGCTGGTGTAAAACACCCCACTGGCAGTCGCCGTCATGGAAAGTGAGTAACTCATGTAACACCAGAGTTTGCTTAGCCAACCAGAATAGTTCACTTTTGTTCTTCACATCATTATGACAGTCATGGCCTTCCTTTCCTTCCTTCCTCTCCGTGTGGGATAATGCTCCTCAACCTGTCCCCCCCCCCCCCCACTATCGTGGATATCGTCTTCAAGCTCTGGGGTCTGTGTCTCCTTGCTGACTCCGTTCACCTTTGTCCGATTCTGGGTCCCGACAGCTCTCTAGACAGATGACTCTCTAAGCCCGTCAGGGTGAGCTGTAGGCTCCAGATCTCTCAATGTTACCTCAGGGTTACTGACTGGCCCTAGCACCGAGACAATGTTTTCTCACACTTGAACCCTATTCTCTACTGTTTACCCTCTCAAGCCTTCCCTCCTGTTCTCTTTCCCACCATCCGCCACTCCTCCCTTCTACTACCTTAACCCTCTTTTATCAACCCTCTACTTGGTCAACTAGGGGACTGGAGTGGATCCACCTCTAGGCGGCCATCCATTGGTCACACCTTAGCCAAGTACCATTGTATGGGGGATTGTTGGGGAAAACTGGGATTACCTGGGTTTTTGTTGTTACCGGCACTGGGGTTCTGGGTCCCTAAGGAGGTAGGCCCTGCATCCTGGTGGGATGTAGCACCCTGATGGCTTCAGGGGTGCTACATTCCCCCTTGGTTAATTCAAGCACGTCCTCAGGCTGCAAGGCAAAACTGGTTACACATTTTTTTTTATTTGTAAACATAACAGGTTCATCCCACACAGGGGTGGTGCATTACTTTAAAACGTTTCAACCTGGGTATCCCTCCCTGCACCCGCCACCCAAAGGTCCTGGTCCCAGAACCCTTCTCAGGAGGCAGGTCACCGGTTTCACTGGTGACCAGGTCTCGGCCGCCTCTGATGCAGACCTTTCCTGCACCCGGCCTCTCCTGGTGGCGGTGCTCACAGCAACGTCCGCTGGATGGGTGTACAATGGTGGGGCACAACTGGTGCAACTATTTACAGGAACACAAGTTTGTGTTGGCTGCTGCCAGTCCTGCAGCCTGGGTCCATTTTTATCAAACCATTAACTGGTAACTTTGCAATCTGGAACAGTCCAATGTTCAAACAATAAACAATTTTCAGTTTTCAAAAAGCAGTTTAGCTCAACTTTACATTTTTACATTATTACCTGGAACAGTCAACAGTAACAAACTGGTAGCATATCAGGTCATGGCTACCATGGTGCTGGGTAGGGGCCATCAGGTTCACTTGGCCTCCTGGAATCAGCACTTAGAGTCTGTATGCACTGGTCCCGTGCACCTGCACTGCCTCCTGGTGGCAGCTGAGGGACTGGTGCTGCAGTGAGTGCTGAAGTGGGAGCGGGGGCTGGCTTTTCAGCAAGAACCTCCACATCAAGGGCATACCAACCCCGCTAGCTGAATCTCTCGATGTTACCTCAGGGTTCCCGACTGGCCCTAGCACCGAGACAATGTCTTCTCACACTTGAACCCTATTCTCTACTGTTTCCCTCTCAAGCCTTCCCTCCTGTTTTCTTTCCCACCATCTGCCACTCCTCCCTTCCACTACCTTAACCCTTTCTTATCTACCATCTACCTGGTCAACTAGTAGACTGGAGTGGATCCACCTCTAGGTGGCCATCCATTGGTCCCACCCTAGCTAAGTATCAGGATTGGGGGATTGTTGGGGAAAACTGGGATTACCTGGGTTTTTGTTGTTACCGGCACTGGGGTTCTGGGTCCCTAAGGGGGTAGGCCCTGCATCATGGTGGGGATGCAGAACCTTGTAGCACCCTGATGGCTTCAGGGGCGCTACATTCCCCCTTTGATAATTCCAGCATGTCCTCGGACTGCAAGGCACAACTGATTACACATTTTTTTTCTTTGTAAACATAACAGGTTCATCCCACACAGGGGTGGTGCATTACTTTAAAACGTTTCAACCTGGGTATCCCTCCCTGCACCTGCCACCCAAAGGTCCTGGTCCTAGAACCCTTCTCAGGAGGCAGGTCACTGGTTTCACTGGTGACCAGGTCTCGGCCGCCTCTGACGCAGACCTTTCCTACACCCGGCGTCTCCTAGTGGCGGTGCTCACAGCAACGGGTGTACCCTGGTGGGGCACAACTGGTGCAACTATTTACAGGAACACAAGTTTGTGTTGGCTGCTGCCAGACCTGCAGCCTGGGTCCATGTTTATCAAAGCATTAACTGGTAACTTTGCAATCTGGAACAGTCCAATGTTCAAACAATAAACAATTTTCAGTTTTCAAAAAGCAGTTTAGCTCAACTTTACATTTTTACATTATTAACTGGAACAGTCAACAGTAACAAACTGGTAGCATATCAGGTCATGGCTACCATGGTGCTGGGTAGGGGCCATCAGGTTCACTTGGCCTCCTGGAATCAGCACTTAGAGTCTGTATGCACTGGTCCCGTGCACCTGCACTGCCTCCTGGTGGCAGCTGAGGGACTGCTGCTGCAGTGAGTGCTGAAGTGGGAGCGGGGGCTGGCTTTTCAGCAAGAACCTCCACATCAAGGGCATACTAGCCCCGCTCTCTGAATCTCTCGATGTTACCTCAGGGTTCCCGACTGGCCCTAGCACCGAGACAATGTCTTCTCACACTTGAACCCTATTCTCTACTGTTTCCCTCTCAAGCCTTCCCTCCTGTTACCCTTTCCCACCATCTGCCACTCCTCCCTTCCACTACCTTAACCCTATCTTATCTACTTTCTAATTTAAAGTGGTCACGCCGCTAGATGGCATCCGTTGAAACAAACATTTACATCTCTATAAAACAGGGTACATGTACACGGTGGGATACAGCCCCCCTACTACAAATATGCAGCGATGCTCTTTGTAGCCGATCTGTGCACAGCCTAATGGATGAGGGTCTTAGGCTATGTGCGCACTTACCGGATTTTTCGCGGATTTTGCCGCGGATTTGCTGCATGTTTCGCTGCAGAAAATGTTCATAACATCTCTGCAGTGAATCACCAGCAAATCCTATGGAGAAAAAAAATCCTGTGCGCACTGGGCGGAATTTGACAGCTGCATGTTTTGCTGCGGGAATCCCGCAGCAAAAACAAGTGCATGTCACTTCTTTTCCGCACAGCGCTGCGGGATTTTACTCCATTGACTCAATGTTAATCAAGAAATCCCGCAGGGAATAACGCAGGCAGCAAATTCTGTGCGGTTCACTGCGTTTTCCTGCGTTATTCCCTGCGGTATTTTGCGGTTTACCTCCGGTAATGTGCATCACTTGCTTGCGGTTTTGCAGGGAAGTGATGTCATTACAGGAAGAGGAAGCCGTGCAGAGTAAACACACACACAGATCACAGACACAGACATCACAGACACATAGATCACATAGACACAGACACAGAACACACATAGAAAGAAAACGGAAATATAGAAAAAAAAGAACGTGGGCTCCGCTGCATATTTACCGTCCAGCCGAGGTAAGCACACAGCGGCGGCCCGGTATTCTCAGGCTGGGGAGGGAGAGGGGCAGGGGTAATGTCCCCCGCCTCACTCCCCCTCCCGCAGCCGAGAATATCAGCCGCAGCTGCCCCGGCACTGTCGCATGCAATATGCGACAATACCGGCGTGTCCTCGGCTCTTCTTGCCACCGTGTAGCAGTGGTGGCAAGGTAATACAAGGGGTTAATGGTGATGGGGGACCACCGCCATTAACCCCAGGCTTGATCATGGCAGCGTCTATGTGACAGCTGACATGATCAACCCGTAAGTAAAGTGAAAAAAAACACAGACACCGAAAAATCCTTTATTTTAAATAAAACAAACAAGCCTCGTTCACCAATTTATTAACCCCCCCCAAACAAAGCTCCGGCGTAATCCAGGTCCGACGTCCAGCGCTGCTTCCATCCAGCCGCGACTGTCACAGACACAGGCTGAATGAAAGCAGCAGAGGTAATTACCGGTCATTTCCCACGGCCGGTAATGTGAACTCACTGCCGACCGTGGGAAATGCAGCGATCTGTCATCTATCTATCTATCCCTCTGTCTATCTATCTATCCCTCTATCTATTCTTCTGTATATCTACTCTCAGAATTAAATGACTTTTTTTTTTTCTTCAATGTGCTTTATTGCATTGAATGCAATAAAGCACATCCCAACCCGCACGCGGCAAAACCGCGGCAATACCGCGAATAATACCGCGGTAAAACCGCAGCAAACCGCGGCAAACCGCATGCGGTTTTCGGGTGCGGTTTCCCGCGGTTTTTTACCGCGGGTGCGGTAATCTTTGAGGGCATGCGGAATTTTCTCAAGAAAATTCCACTTCCCAGTGCGCACAGAGCCTTATTATTTATGTCCCATCCTGCAGTGAGAAGAATAAGTGAAGAAACAGATACTATTGTAAATTTTGAGAATATTTGTCACAATGTCACAAATCAGTAAGAAATATGCAGGGAGACACGGGAATACTGGTAATACGTATGTTTGAAGAAGTTAATAAATGATCTCCCGGAGAGAAATTCCACTGATGTTACCTAATCCGGCACAACTGCAGGTCATTTGTTGTTATTCTTCATGTCTTGGTGCAGGTGTATGAGGTCAGATTACATACAAGCACACACTGCTCCAAGGTCGTCTAAGGTCAGACTGTCGATTACAACCACATGTGATGTGTAGAGATGCTAAGAGGAATGCAGAAATTACACCCAAATTTCATACAGGAGCCCTCCAAAAAGCAAGGATTATAAGAGTCCATTTTTCATCCATACATAACATGTGGTCGCCTACTTATAAACTTATAATTGCATCATAATATCAACAATATCATCTTTATGCTGATGATACCTAGATCTACCTCACTGGACCTGATATCACCTCCCTACTAACCAGAATCTCACAGTGTCCGGCCACTATTTCATCCTTCTTTTCTGCTCGATTTCGAAAACCAAACATGGAGAAAACAGAACTCAACATCTTTCTCCCACCTCACTCTTTCACCCCACCTGAACTATCCATCAAACTCAATGGCTGCTCACTCTCCCCAGTCCCGCGTTCTCGCTGCCTGGGGATAACCCTTAACTCTGCTCTCTCCTCCAAGCCCTTTCCACCGCCTGCAAATCTAAAATATTTCCCGCCTCCGTACATTCCTTAACCAAAAATCTGCAAAAACACTACTACATGCCCTCATCATCTCCTGGCTCGACTACTGCAACCTCCTGCTCTCTGGCCTCCCTTCTAACACTCTTGCACGCCTCCAATACATCCTACACTCTGCGGCCCGACTAATCCACCCATCTCCTTGCTATTCCCTGGCCTCTCCTCTCTGCCAATCTCTTCACTGGCTTCCCATTGCCCGAAGACTCCAGTTCAAAACACTAACCATGACATACAAAGCCGTCCACAATCTGTCTCCTCCATACATCTGTGACCTAGTCTCCTGCTACCTACCTGCATGCAACCTCCAATCCTCACAAAATCACCTTCTCTCCTGCCCCCTTATCTCCTCTTCCCACAATCGCATACAAGATTTCTCCCATGCCTCCCCCATACTCTGGACCGCTCTACCTCAGCATATCAGACTCTTGCCTACTTGCAAACCTTCAAAAGGAACATGAAGACCCACCTCTCCCGACAATCCTACAACCTAGTAGTAACCCTCAGTTCACTGTACCATTGCACGCCCCTCTCTACCCTCACCTACTGTATCCTCACCCACCCCTGGTAGATTGTCATCCCTCCTGGGCAGAGTCCTTTCTCCTCCTGTAGACTGTGAGCCCTCGTGGGCAGGGTCCTGTCTCCTCGTGTAGATTGTGAGCCCTCATGGGCATAATACTCTCTCCTCCTGTAGACTATGAACCCTCGTGATTTGATGTTTCTTTGATGCTTGTCGGTCCTGAGGAAGGGAGCAGAGCTCCTGAAACGCGTAGACCTATGCCAATAATAAAGATACGTTAATCTGACATTGCAAGTGATCTTTTGGCGCGGCATTATCACCCCTTTCCATTATTCTCTGTTATCCTCCTATAGTCTGTGAGCCCTCGTAGGCAGGGTCCTCTCTCCTCCTGTATCTGTCTGTGCCTTGTATTGTTCATGATTATTGTACTTGTCTATGTATGCCACTCCCTTTTTCACATGGTGCTATAATAATAAATAATAATAAGCAACAAGATGGAATAAGTTTTGTTTAAGTAATCCTATACAAAAACTTAGGCTAAGATCACATCCAAATTGGGTTGCTTTCTCAGGTCTGGGCTCTGACACAACAGAGGTACCTATCTGAGGATCATCTCACACTCTCGTCCTCCAGTCTGGCCTGGGCTACAACCAATATTGGGCTATTTCCAAAATAAGACATCATTCCCTATCCATAGGATTGGGGATAATTTGCTTATTGTAAGGGTTCTAACAACTGGAATCACCAAAGGAACACAAGATGTAAACTCTAGCTGCCCCAAAATGGAGCTCTACACCCCATCTTCAATAGAGTAGAGGTGTTCATCCTCAACTTCCACTCCATTCATTAATGGACTTTTAGACTGTCCCATGGGAGGTTGCGCATGCACACCTTCACTCCATTCAAGACAGCTGCAAAGCTACGTTTATAGGGTCTCTGGAACATTGGTAGTCCCATCAGTCCAAGGACCAGTGATCGACCAATTATCTCTTATCCAGTAGATAAGGAATAACTAATAATTAGGGATGATAGAATACCTCGAACATTCGGCTACGCCCATATTCGACGAATAGGTCGCCGCTATTCGACTATTTGCGAATATTCGATACGCAATGTAAGTCTATGGGAAACCCGAACAGGTGTCAAATAGCAACTATTCGGGCTTCCCATAGACTTACATTGCGCATCAAATATTCGCATAGCGGCGACCTATTCATCGAATTTTTGCGAAGCCGAATATTGCCGAATATTTGTGATATTCGATCATCCCTACTAATAATCCTTTAACTCACTAAGGCACAAAAATGACCTATCCACAGTATTGGGGATAATTTGCTGATTTTGTAGGGTTCCAACAACTGGAATCCGCAAGGGAACACAAGATCTAAACTCTATCACCCCAAAAACAGAGCTCTACACCTCATCTTCAATGGAGTAGAGGTGTGCATGCTCAACCTCTGCTCCATTTATTATAGGACATTTAGGCAGTCCCATGGGAGGTCAATCATGCACCCCTCTGCTCCATTCAAGACAGCTGCAGAGTTACGTTCCTTGGGTCTCTGGATCACTGATGGTTCCATCAGTAAAAGGCCCAGAGATCGGCAAATTATCCCTCACCCAGTGGATAAGGAATAAGTAATAATCTTTTAACTTACTAAAGCAGAAAAATGACGAGCTTTAACATATAAAGTACAATATCAAAAAAGCAGGAAGAGTCAATCACATCCTGCAGTAGTTTATATAGTGTGAAAGTAAAAGCTCTGTGTACGAATGGTTTCTATCAGTGGATGTGTGGTGAGAGCGAGTCCAGGCATCCTGCCAGAGAAACAATGGGATTGTAAGGAAAACTTCCGCTCCTCCACCAGCCAAACAGCTGTATTCCCCTGACTATGACATAATAACGCAATAGTATGTGTCAGTCCGGGCGGTAACACCAAACATTCGTGTTCTATGCTCCTTAAATACTTTCTTGTAATGGTTCCACTGAGACTAACGCTAGAGATTGATTTTGATGTAAAAAATATTTATTTTCTTACATTTGTTACAAGAAAATTCCAGATTGGGGATCTGTTTGGCATTTGGAGGCACATAATGTCAACCTGAATGTGCACCAATGCTGTAGGCACTATATGTACTGATGTGCGACGCACTTTTAGGGCTCTTCCCAAGTTATCTCACATCTGCAATATGGCTGTTATTATGTGTGAAATAACCAGGGACAGGGGGATCCTATACTGTCCCTTACATAAGAGTATCCTAGGCTATCCTTAATCTCCAGATTACCCCTGATGGTGAAGATGCCGGTGTCCCATGCCTTACTATTCTCCTGGCCAGAACTAAACTGTAACAACCCCAGAGAAGGAAGGGACAGGATGTTACGGGGGGGCTGTCTGATAATAAAACCCAAAGGAATATCAGACAGTCAGGATCCACCGTGCAAAGACTCTGCTGCAGACTATGGCAAGGATAAGGGGTATATAAGTGTGCCACTGTAAATAGTAATAGCACAAGTGCAGAGTGCAATACCTCTGTTAAACTCACAGAGGAATATAATTAGAAAATAAAGCAATTCCTCCCTTACTTGGAGGGTGTGTGGTATGGTCTCTGTTAATGGTCACAGAGACAAAAGCAGTGAGTGTGAAATGGTACCTACCTAGGTCCGTTCCTCTAGCGGTGCCAGGAGACGGACAGCACCGTAAGCCGCACAAAGCTCCTACCTGCGTTCACTCCACTAGTGTGCGAGGACACGAACCACTAGATATGGCACCTGCCTAGGTCCACTCCACTAGTGGTGCAAAAGAGACGGACAGCAGCATAAGCCGCACAAAGCTCCTACCTATGTTCGCTCCCCTAGTGTGCGAGGATACGAACAACTGCCAGACGCAGTATAAGGAACGTTACCCTAGCGGCAACGTCCACCTACGAGTAGAATCACAAGGCCCAGCCGGACTATGTGTCTCAGGCACCTGCCTATGTCCGCTCCACTAAGAGGTAAGGATGCGGACCGCAGCCGAAGCTGTAAGGTATAAGAACGCTACCCTGCCGGTAGCGCTCACCTAACATAGACAGAGAGATGCCTAGAGGGACGTGCACAGAGCGTCTACTCTCATGCATGAACCAAGAGGACTAAGCGCCGGGCGGCGTGCGTCAGGGTCTTATATAGACTCTGTGCCTCATCCAAGATGGAGGACACCAGAGCCAATCCGCTGCCAGAATGACAGCAATGACGTCACGCTGGCCTATCACCGAGCAAAGCGTCACAAGCACATGACCAGTGACCAATCGGCATAGAAGATGTCAGAGACATGTGACCACGTGTCACAAGCACATGACCAGCGGCCAATCAGCTTAGAAGGTGTCAGAGACATGTGACCTCGTGTCAGCGATGATGTCACCCGCACATGTGCAATGGCTCCAAGATAGGACTTAGTCTCCAGCGGTTGCACATGTGCAGTAGCAAGAAATCCGAACATAGTCTGCAATGCTCGCACATGTGCAATAGCAAGAAATCCAAACATAGTCTCCAGTGCCACAGTAACCGTAACACAGGAGTGTGATGGCAACACACATTAAGACATACAGGGGAAAATCAAAAGTAAGACACACTGTAAACTTGCAGCAAGAAACAGTAAGAAACTAAGGAGAAAAGCAAGAGTAGTAAGGCAGCAACAAAAACACAACAAGGGTTAACACCACAACTGTTCACAGCAACAAAGTACTACAAAGTACTCCAGTAAGTCTGGATCACAGCACCTCACAAGCTCAGTATAGAGAAGTTATAGTTGGCATTAAAGGAAGTGTACAGCCAGCATATATAGGAGGGGAGCGAATGTGACTGGTTCCACAGATCGTAACACTGCTATGACAGTATGCAATGTTTGTAAAAACCTCCTTGTGACAATGGCATGCTAACAAACATGGCATGTATGGAATTGAAGGCCTTTGGAGATAAAGTATGACGCCATAAATGTTTATGGATACTGTGTTATCGTTCTATACAACTCTGAGGTGGTATAGATTTGTATTGTGGTAGTGTGCATGAGGTTGTGACACTAAATGGTTCTCATGGGCTACATTTAACGATAGTCTTTTAAATGTCAATATACAGAAATACTGCTTCTAGTGAAGCCAAGTAGAGTTCCTACACAATATGGTACCCTTTACATTACCCTCACAGTGCTCCCTCATCCAGTATGATGTATCACAGTTCATTCCCCCCACTCACAGTATGATGCATTACACACATACAGTAAGGTTCTCCCAGTGTCCACCACACAGTATTATGCCCACACAGGGTTATGCCTCTATAGTCCCCAGTGTACATAAAAAAAGAATCAATCATCAGCAAAACTAGGGTTAAACTTAGCTATTCACTGAGAAGACTAGCAGGGCTGCAGCAAATAAGTCCCCCTTCACATATCCTTGTTTCCAGTACATGTGGAGTCCATTTTCACACGTACTGGAGACACATATGCATACTCACTAAAATCTGTGTTCATTTTAACACCTCTGTGTTTTCACATGGACCGTGTGTCTGTGACGCCCTAGACTATTCTGGTCGTCACAGGGTTCTGCACAATCTGCCATCCCCGTGCAGGACTCAAACCCCCATGGTTCTGGGTCTCCATCCTGCAGTACTGCCTCCACCAGCATTCACAAATCCTAGATACACTTTGCTCCACACCTGTCAGACACACCAGTGGGCTGCTTAAGCAGGAATAGGGCTGCCCACCTAGGGGTCAGACAGGGAGGTGGGAGGTGTCATGTTCTGTTCAGTGATAGCCCTCGAGCTGTGAGGAGCTCTGAGGAAGCTGGGAGTTGTAGCTCTCAGGGGAGAAGTAAACTAGGTCGCAGACGGTGGTCTGGACCTAGAGGAGTCGGACCCCCAATCGCAGGGGATTGAGGCTCGGTGCCGGGAACCCGTCAAGAAGGATGATCAGCAGCCTGGTCCTATCACCGGTCTGGGACCAAAGGCACGTCGGGGTACACGGACCCTAGGTCGGGGAGAGGCTTCAGGTGACCCGGCAATTAACCTGCGAAGGACAGGGCCTTTATGGACTGTTCCCATCAAGCTCAGATAGCACTAGCACAACGAGGGGGATAGGGCTTTCCTAGCAAGCGGCCCACTGAAATCCCAAGCGTGAGCTCCTGAGAGCAGGCTCCTTCACTTAGCCACAGTGGGCGCGGGGCCCGGAAAGCTCCAAGCTACCGGGCCACTACGGACAATCTAAATTGGTGCCAGGAGACAGGTTACAGACCACCAGGCAGTGCTGCAGGAGACGGGACCCGAATGAGCTCCCCTCGAGAGGCAACGGCAGTCAGAGACTTGGTTTACCCTGTTGTCAACGTCTGCTTCATTGCTGAGTGATTACCCGACTGACCCCTGCACTGCATCCCCACATCACCATCCAGAGTCCCGGGGCCTACCCCTACCCGTGGAGGGTAACATCTCGCTGCCCCACTCCATCACCCCGGGTACTCCCATCGGCAGCAGCAGCACTCCCAATTACCGCACACCACGGGTGGTGTCACGAACCATACCTATTCCCTGTAAATAACCCCCTACTACATTTGAGTGTGGCCCCTGGCCCCCGGGTCCGGAGACCCTCGAGTCACAAGTAATCACACGTCCCTGTAAACCACACATGTGCACGTGTGATCCACAAGGAGACATTTCTGTTTTTTAGTTTCAGCATTGATGACAAGGGCTAATAGAATTCTATGGGTCTGTGAAAGGAACATCTGTGTGCCGTCCGTATGACACGAACTAGAATTAAATGCATTCAAGAAATTGTTTTTTTCATGTGTTAACCCTAGAACGCATACCTGGGGCCTCGCAGGCCTGCTAGGTTACTTGTTTTCTATTGCAGATTTATATGGTTGCGTGTTCTAGAATTAAAGATGTGCACAGATGATAGATCTCCCCATTTTTGATAACCAGCAAAGGTAAAGCAGACAGCTCGGGGCTGATATTATCAAGGTGGGAAGATATCCTTGCCTACCTAAAAAACTTGCCCGCAGCTGCCCCCTAAGTGACACATCACATTAGATGTGCCATTTCTGGCGCTTCGCCTCAGCTCTTCCTGATACCCTGGTGCTTTGGCAATTGGGGTAACTGGCATCAAGCCCTGATGTTAGTAATGAATAGGTGTTAGACACCTACTTTACTAACCCAGTAATAAAAAAAAAGGCACATACACAAAAAATAATTTATTTCAATATACACTGCCCAAAACTTTCCGCTGTGGCATGAGAAATCAATCCCAGAAGGCCGCTGCCCCATAGTTTTGCACTGGTGTGAGTGCAGTTTGATGTTTTATCAGATTGCACTTATTCGTGCAAAATGCAAGTAGAACCGTACCCTAAAGCAAAGTCTTTGGGTGTCAGAACGATGCTCCATAGACTTTGTTCGTCGGAATCCCTGGACTACGTTGGACCACCTGGGATATTTTTTTCTTTTGAATAAAGTGGTGAACAAGGGTAGGTGTCTTGTTTTATTTCTCTATGTTTGTGTTTTCTTTTTCAGATATCTTTTTTTGGACTACGGCAGATTCCCTGGACTACAGCAGAGCTGCATGGGGATTTTCTTCTTTTTTTTTTTTTCCTTAATGCTACATGAGGGAAAGTTTTATGGAGTATATATGTCGCGGGCGGGGAGGAGGGTGTCAGCACACTACGCTCACCCCCCTGCTCGGGTCCGGCTGCTGCCGCTGCTCAGTGGTGGCTCGAGCTGTGGGCCAGATCCCGGGGGTTCTCGAGCGGCGCTCCTCGCCCGTGAGTGAAAAGGGGTTGTTGGGTGTGGGGATTGTTTATTGTCCGTGACGCCACCCACGGTTGTGGTGATTTCACCACCGCTGCTCGGTGTGGGGATCCCGGGAGTGATGGTGGGGGAGCAGCTAGTTGTTGTGTTGCCCCTCCGTGGGTAGGGGTTGGTGATCCCGGGGCCCGGTGATGAGGTGGGAGATGCAGGGCCTGGTGGGCGCAGGGACACGGGGGCAGCGCTGTGCCTTGCGGCACTGTGGTACTCACTCAGCCTGAAATGTTGACACAGTTTTACGGTAAACCACACGGCTGGAAAGACGGATCCCACGGACGGCTGCACTTGCTTTCCCCAGAAGGTGACGGTGATGTCCCTTTTCCTGCACCTTTAGTTGTGGATGGTTTCGATGGGTTCCCACCGGTAACCCGCTCCCCGGCTTCAAGCTGGACCGGAGGAGCTCTACTCTTTGCCCGCAGGCACTGGCCCTTAGAAACTGGTGCCCTGGCGGTGGCGGTGTCTCTATTGTAATGGTTGGGCTGTTGCCTTCAATCGGGACTTGGTTGTTGGGGGATCTACGTCCCCTTCACTGACGGATTTGGCAAATTATGGCGACTCCAAGTCTTGCCGGGGTCCGAGAGGCCCCTGCCCTGGTGCTGACTGTCCTTTGGTACACTGCTCCAGACCGCCGGGCCACTACCCGTCCGCGGTCCTTCCAGGAACTTCCAAACGGTCACCCCTTCAGACAATCACCACCGTTGCTGACCCTGCTGACTCTGTCCTGCACACAGCTGGACCCACTTCAGGCTTTCTTACTGTCACTGTTCTTACTTTCCTTCTTTACCACTTTACTTCCTTCACTTCACCACTTTCACTTCCTTAGCTCATCTTAGCTGTTTACTCCTTTCCGTCCCTAGCTTCACTACTGATTTTTCCCGCCTCCAGAGCTGTGAACTCCTCGGTGGGCGGAGCCAACCGCCTGGCCCACCCCCTGGTGTGAACATCAGCCTCTGGAGGAAGGCAACAAGGATTTTGGTAGCTTTGATGTTCCTAACTGGGGATGTAGGGTGTGTTGGTGCAATGACCTGTGACCCCTGGCTTGCCCAGGGCGTCACATTCCCCCTTAGCAAAATGCAGACCGTCCGCGGGCTGCCCGTCCAACACCGGTTTTATTTTTCTGCAAGTGCATAAAAGGTATAACATTGTAAACGGTAACATATATACATTTTTAATAACTCTTCCCATAACGAGAGGCACATTACTTTAACGTTTCAAACGGTCAACGGTTACGGTTTCCGCTCTCTCCCACCCAAGTAACCTGGCCCTGATGCTGCCCCTAAAACCCAGGCAGCACCCCTTGACCCACAGTCCAGCACACGGTACCCGAGCGGGATCTGTGCTTCCCCTCCAGAGGGTAGCCACCGGTTCCTTTGGTGGCTGGGCCCCAGCCGGCTCTACTGCGGGCCCTCCCTCCAACCTGCCTCTCCGGAGGCGGCATGCGGAAAACGGTAACGGCAAACAACTTATTTACAAGCCACTTAACGTTTGTGTTTGCCCTGCAAGTTCACGGGCTTGTCCATGGATAGTTCCCATGCAAAAACTTTTTAAACGGTCCCCACAGGGACAACGGTGCCGGCTCCGGCCGGTTGCAAATCAAGCAGACAATCAGGTTAAACTTCGGTTCATTTTACTTATTTTCAATCAAACAAACAACTCATTGGTGGTCCCAACGGGGACGGTGCAGCGGGCATCCGCTGCCCTACTCCGGACTTTCAGCTTCAGGCGCTTCTTCCAAGGGAGGGGGCGCGGCGCTCACTCGGGACTCCTTGCTGCCCCTTAACTTAGCGTCCAGCGCAAACCACCCCCGCTCCCCACAGTGCCGGGTGTATTGCACGATGTCGCCCGGCATCAGGTTACGGCCGGGATGCTCTTCAGGCAGGTGGGCATTCACATCCCGCCGGGCTATAAACACTTCGGCCTCCAGGCCCGGTTCATAAATAAACCCATAGCCCCGGCGGACATCAAACCGCCTCACCTGCCCCTCGTACAACGGGCCCCGGACACGGAACGTGGCCTGGCGGAGATTCTCCTTCTCCCTTATCGCTCTGGCCACCAGCTCGGCCTTCTTTCTCTCCCGTTCAGCGATCTCCAGGCCCAACGGTACCGGCTCCCTATCCCAATACAGCGCTGCTGCGAGCTCCGGCGCACGGGTCGGGCCCCGCGGGACATTCTGGACGTTGCCCACTGTCAGGAATCTGGGCGGCGTGTCCCGCGGTGTCTTGGCCTTGGGTGCTGCCTTACAGCAACAACCCGGCGCTACCTCAGCCGAGGTGTGGGGGATGGGCATAGGGGCTTTCCGCTGCTGGGCCTTCGGCTCGGAGCGGGTCATCAGCTCCGGCTTGGGGGATTTTTCAGGGGATGCCTCCGGTTCAGCCTTCGGGACCTTCCACGGCAACACCTCCGGTCTACTACGGGCTCCGGCTACAGGTCGGTCCGCCTGGGTGGGGACGCTGGGTATTGCTACCGGTTGCGGTGGTAGCAGGCCTAATGGTGGGGTCACGGCCTCCGGGATGGGTGGCGAGGGAGGCAGCGGGGGGAGAGGGCTTGGACCGGGTCCCTCAGCCTCAGCGACCGGTCCCTCGGGGACATAGGGGCGTGGGTCACTCACCCTCCCTTTCTCCGCTTCCTCCTCGCGTCTCCGCACGGTGGCTATAACGTCCGCCATGTCGGTCTCCCACTCCTCCATGAGGAGCTGCATCCTAACCTGCAGCCGCTAATAGAGCTGCGCAGTCCGGATTTCCACCCACGCCGCGGTTCCAGGCGCGGGGGCTACGATGTCGCGGGACGGCATCCACATGGTGACTTCTTCCAGGAACAGTATGTCTGCAGAGTCCTGGCGTCCCTGCTTTTATAGCTGCGGTTACATGCAGCCAGCCGCCATCGCATCCCCCTTAGCTTCTCTTCCGCCACTCCCCTTTTTGGGGCGGGGTTTTGGCCTTCGCGCCTCTGCTACTCGAGAAGACGCTCGAGCGGGAACTTTTCGCGCCAAAGATGGCGGCTTCCGAAATGTTTCAGCCGGATACCTCCGGCGGTAACAAGGCGCACCTCTACCAAACGGCAGAGCGGAAGGATCCTGTTCGTGACGCCAAGTTGTCGCGGGCGGGGAGGAGGATGTCAGCACACTACGCTCACCCCCCTGCTCGGGTCCGGCTGCTGCCGCTGCTCAGTGGTGGCTCGAGCTGTGGGCCGGATCCCGGGGGTTCTCGAGCGGCGCTCCTCGCCCGTGAGTGAAAAGGGATTGTTGGGTGTGGGGATTGTTTATTGTCCGTGACACCACCCACAGTTGTGGTGATTTCACCACCGCTGCTCGGTGTGGGGATCCCAGGAGTGATGGAGGGGGAGCAGCTAGTTGTTGTGTTGCCCTCCGTGGGTAGGGGTTGGTGATCCCGGGGCCCGGTGATGAGGTGGGAGATGCAGGGCCTGGTGGGCGCAGGGACACGGGGGCAGCGCTGTGCCTTGCGGCACTGTGGTACTCACTCAGCCTGAGACGTTGACACAGTTTTACGGTAAACCACACGGCTGGAAAGACGGTTCCCACGGACGGCTGCACTTGCTTTCCTCAGAAGGTGACGGTGATGTCCCTTTTCCTGCACCTTTAGTTGTGGATGGTTTCGATGGGTTCCCACCGGTAACCCGCTCCCCGGCTTCAAGCTGGACCGGAGGAGCTCTACTCTTTGCCCGCAGGCGCTGGCCCTTAGAAACTGGTGCCCTGGCGGTGGCGGTGTCTCTATTGTAATGGTTGGGCTGTTGCCTTCAATCGGGACTTGGTTGTTAGGGGATCTACGTCCCCTTCACTGACGGATTTGGCAAATTATGGCGACTCCAAGCCTTGCCGGGGTCCGAGAGGCCCCTGCTCTGGTGCTGACTGTCCTTTGGTACACTGCTCCAGACCGCCGGGCCACTACCCGTCCGCGGTCCTTCCAGGAACTTCCAAACGGTCACCCCTTCAGACAATCACCACCGTTGCTGACCTTGCTGACTCTGTCCTGCACACAGCTGGACCCACTTCAGGCTTTCTTACTGTCACTGTTCTTACTTTCCTTCTTTACCACTTTACTTCCTTCACTTCACCACTTTCACTTCCTTAGCTCATCTTAGCTGTTTACTACTTTCCGTCCCTAGCTTCACTACTGGTTTTTCCCGCCTCCAGAGCTGTGAACTCCTCGGTGGGCGGAGCCAACCGCCTGGCCCACCCCCTGGTGTGAACATCAGCCTCTGGAGGAAGGCAACAAGGATTTTGGTAGCTTTGATGTTCCTAACTGGGGATGTACGGTGTGTTGGTGCAATGACCTGTGACCCCTGGCTTGCCCAGGGCGCCACATATACTGAAATTAATTATTTTTTTTATGCATGCGTGTACCTTTTTTTTTATTACTGGGTTAGTAATGGGGGTCTGATAGACGACATTTCTCCATTACTAACACCAGGGCTTGATGCCAACTGATGCTACACAGCTGACATCAACCCCATAAACCCTTACTCTGATTGACAAACCACCAGGGAATCCGACGTAGTCCACCAAATCTTAAAGTGTCTGGGAGCGTTATTTGAAATAAAGTATTTTTGTGTCTGTGTTTATTTCTTTGAATTTCTGTAATGGGGGTATCTGATAGACGCCTCTCTATTACTAACACCAGGGCTTGATGCCAGCTGATACTACACAGCTGACATCAACCCCATAAACCTTTAGCCTGATTCCCACTGCATGAGGGCAATCGGGAAGAGCCAAGGTGAAGCACTAGAACTGGCGCATCTAATGTGATGCGCCACTTCTGGGGCGGCTGCGGGCTGCTATTTTTAAGCTGGGAAGGGCTCAATAACCATGGACCTTCCCACCCTGAAAATATCAGCCCGCAGCTGTCTGCTTTACCTTTGCTGGTTATCAAAAATGAGAGATTTTGTTTATTTACTTAAAACAGGCTAAAAAATATCATTTAGTGCTACATCACATTAAAAGGGAGCAAGTTTATTATATGTAGGGGGGGTTGTGAAATTATATAGTTTCAGGATATCTATCTATTCTATCTATTATTTTTCTGTAATCAGCTGTATCTAATTTTCTTTTTATTTTCCTTGAAGATGTATGTATAAAAATCGGGCGACACGCATGGCATACGTTTTTTTTTTTTATAGTACTGTTTTCAGATGGATTACAGGAGGAATCTGCGTGAAAAAGATGCTTTGTGTGTGCGCACATACCCTGAGGTGTCTATAGCTGTGAAACGACGAGTCCTTACAGGTGTTGTCTGGGCATGCTGGGATCTTTAGTTTCACACCGGCTGGAGACCTCTGTTCTATAGTGGGATAGCCACTGAATAAAACAATTGAACCCACTACCTGTATAATGCAGTTCTGTGTATATCATCATCAGCCATAAAATCCATGTTGCAGCTCTCCGGTGGTGACATATGTAAGTGGTAATTGCATTATTTCTGTGCTGGCACATGTTAATATGATTCCAGATGGGAGGGGTCATTTACTATGTCGGTGAGCAGTCTGAAGCAATTAACAAGTTTGAGTTTTCCATTTAACGAGTAATTGCTCTTCCGTCGGGGCCGCACAGGATTCATCTTTGCTTTTTATGAAACAGTTGGGCAAATGTGACAGGAACAATTAAAACCCAAAGCACTGCTCATCTGCTGTGCACCAGTGAATTAAAGCTCACAGGCTCGTCTTTTCTCCAGTAAATAATTGGAGGCTCTGATCATAGATTGTTCCCTTTCTTTCAAGACGATTCTTGTGATATTTATCACTGGTCAGAAATTCTGTTATTGGGTTCGTGCACTCAACGTCTTTTTTCAGGTGGATTTAGCTAAAGGGGGCTTTACACGCTGCGACATCGCTAATGCGGAGTCGTTGGGGTCACGGAATTTGTGACGCACATCCGGCCGCATTAGCGATGCCGTTGCGTGTGACACCGATAAGCGATTTTGCATCGTTGCAAAAACGTGCAAAATCGCTAATCGGCGACATGGGGGTCCATTCTTAAAAATCGTTACTGCAGCAGTAACGAAGTTGTTCCTCGTTCCTGCGGCAGCACACATCGCTGCGTGTGACGCCGCAGGAACGAGGAAGCTCCCCTTACCTGCCTCCCGGCTGCTATGCAGAAGGAAGGAGGTGGGCGGGATGTTATGTCCCGCTCATCTCCGCCCCTCCGCTGCTATTGGGCGGCGGTTCAGTGACGCTGCTGTAACGTCGCTGTGACGCCGCACGGACCGCCCCCTTAGAAAGGAGGCGGTTCGCCGGTCACAGCGACGTCGCCGGACAGGTAAGTATGTGTGACGGCTCTGGGCGATGTTGTGCGGCACGGGCAGCGATTTGCCCGTGTCGCGCAACAGATGGGGGCGGGTACCCACACTAGCGATATCGGGACCGATATCGCAGTGTGTAAAGTAGCCTTTAGAATCCACCTGAAAAAGTGCCACAAAAAATGAACATAATTCAGAACACTGTCAAAATGGGACTGCTATGCACATGTTAATTCTTTTGTTACTTTTCATGAACTCTTCATGGTTTGGAAGCATGAGCCTACGGGTAAGAGGCACTAGGTATTTAAGGCATCCTACTACTAGGGGAGGTGCCTGTTCAATTAGTGTCTTCCTAGCTAGCTAGTTATCAGGTCCCATTTGTCTCAGTGCCTATTACCCGTCTCCATGCCCATTACCTGTCTCAGTGCCCATTGCCCGTCTCCATGTGTGACGAACTGGAAAAACCAGGGAGTCACACATTAGGCCCCCCGCATAACACCTTCCCTCACCTAGGTTTCATACAGCCGACCTGAAACCCTAGTCACCCCCCTCAGGGCAAGACAGGCACACCAGTGGGTAGGACCAGGCGGTTAGGAAACACCCACCTAGGGGTCTAGACAGCCTGGGGCGGGAAAAGCAGGAGTTGCAGTCTGTAGTCCAAGTTGAGAGGAGTTTGGGCTGGAGCTAGGTGTAGCTCCAGCGGAGGAGAAGTTCAAATTGAACGGTGCCAGGGTCGGAGCCCTGGTGCCTTTGGCTAGGTGGCAGACGGTGGTCTCCGTAGCAGGAGACAGGAAGATGGCTTGGCAGATACGAGGAGGACCGAAGCAGGGTTAGAGCCCGCCAGTACCGACACTGGAGACCCGACTGGAAACCGTGCACAGAGGGGGTACTCGGACCCTAAAGCCAGGAACGGAACCAACGGCCTAACTAATCAACCGATTGAGGGCAGGATTAAAGGTCCTATCCCAACCAAAGTCCTAAAAGCAGACAACCACCCACAGAAAGGGATAGGGCAACCGCCAGGGCCCATAGATCACACGGATCAGCGTCAGCGGGCCACGGCTCCTAAGGCACACAGAAAGCCGGGAGCGGACTCCCATGTTCCATACCGGGAAGTCCAAACACACAACCACAACTAGTGCAGAGGAAGAGACGGCGACCACCAGCCCGGGTGGGGGACCAGAGTACAACCGGCCGCGGCGGCCGGCCACCAGCACCTTGGTTTACCAAAATAACTGTGTGATTCATTTACTTGTGAGTAATCAAACATCCCCTGGTACGTCCGGGCGCGCAAGCCCCTGCCATCGCCATACCCTGCATAGAGACACTGGGCCCGGGAGCAACCATCCCTACCCACGGAGGGGTTAACATCCGGCTGCCATTACATCTCCCCTGGGTATCCCACAACAGCAGCGATGGTGTCCCACTTCACCACACACCGTGGGTGGCGTCACAAACCGAATACTGTCAAAGCCGTACAACTACGTCCCCCTTTTCATTCGGCGTGTCCGCGTGACCCCCGGGTCCGGAGGATCCCTCAAGCCACGCAGCGGGTTCAGATCCGAGCAGCGCCGGCTGCTGGCACGGGGGCGGCACACATTCCCATTACCTATCCCTGTCACTGTGCCTGCCTTCTCATACCTGTCAGTATCTGTCGTCCTTTCTGCATCAGCCATCCGCCTGCACTAGAGACTGTACCTGCTATTCCTGAGCATGTCCCTGCCTGGGGGCCAGCTGCCACCGTCCCGGAGACTTCCCTGGGAGTGGCAACTGGCGTCTACTGACAGCCAAGCCCATCCTCACCATCTGGAGCTTTGGTATATATCCGGTAGGTGCTTAGTTAAGCCCCTCCATGTCAGGGTAAGATCAGGTTGCCCCTGTGGTCTAGTAGGTCAACTCCCGCTTGCCGCCTTAACACCGGCTAGCATTAGTTACAAACGCCCAGCCTTTTAAATCTTGGTTCATACTGGTGTACTGTGGTCGTGGGTGAGGGCTACATTTCTTGCGCCTTGGCAAGCTACATGAAATAGGGGGTCCTGGCTGGTGTGTACGTTCACTAAAGGTCCAGTCACACTAAGCAACTTACCAGCGATCCCAACAACGATAGGGATCGCTGGTAAGTTGCTAGGAGGTTGCTGGTGAGCTGTCACACTGCGACGCTCCAGCGATCCCACCAGCAACCTGACCTGGCAGGGATCGCTGGAGCGTCGCTACACAAGTTGCTGGTGAGCTCACCAGCAACCAGTGACAAGCCCCCAGCGCAGCGTGGAAGATGCTGCGCTTGGTAACTAAGGTAAATATCGGGTAACCAACCCGATATTTACCTTAGTTACCACCGCACGGAGCTACACATGCAGAGAGCAGGGAGCAGCGCACACTGAGCGCTGGCTCCCTGCTCTCCTAGTTACAGCACACATCGGGTTAATTACCCGATGTGTGCTGCAGCTAAATGTGCACAGAGCAGGGAGCAGCGCACAATGCTTAGCGCTGGCTCCTTGCTCTCCTAGTTACAGCACACATCGGGTTAATTAACCCGATGTGTGCTGCAGCTACATGTGCACAGAGCAGGAGCCGGCACTGACAGTGAGAGCGGCGGAGGCTGGTAACAAAGGTAAATATCGGGTAACCAAGGACAGGGCTTCTTGGTTACCCGATGTTTATGTCGCGGGCGGGGAGGAGGGTGTCAGCACACCGCGCTCACCCCTTCTGCTCGGGTCTGGCAGCTGCTCAGTGGTGGCTCGAGCGGTGGGCCGGATCCCGGGGTTTCTCGAGCGACACTCCTCGCCCGTGAGTGAAAGGGGGGGTTGTTTGGGATGTTGGGATAATGTCCGTGACGCCACCCACGGTTGTGGTGATGTGTAGCACCACCGCTGCTCAATGCGG